>NC_050574.1:285073863-285373863 GCF_011100635.1 Trichosurus vulpecula | reverse complement strand
AAAAGAGAAGGGCATGATTTTCTGCTTTAATTGGCCTTATAGGCTAATAGACTTTAATTGAATCATTTGACACTTACCATATCCTACTTTGTATTATGATTATTTTCCCTAATACTCCTTAACACGAAAACGCCATAAATAGATAACAGCCAATAACCACATTCCCATTTTAACTTTTGGAAATACCATTATAACCATTACAGTTAATTCTGTGACTGGAGATTATCCCAGATCTGCTCATGCCTACTTCCACTGTGGTCCACCCCATTTCTCCCACCATTCCAAGTACCTAGCTCCATTCTAGCTAGTTTATCTTACTTCCTGAAGTCCCCAACTCCCACTTTACCACTGATCGTAAAGCAGTGCTATCAGGCTCTACTCTAGCACGTTTAATCTAAATTCAGATGAGCTCCAAACTATTCTTCATTACCTATATTTAAGTTTCCCACAGCTGCTTTTATCCTGCTCCCCACATATCTCCCCACTTGGAGAACTTGACCCTTCTCAGCCTAGCAGGTCTCCATACATATAGGAATACATATCTATATCTATATGGATGGATAATATACATACACATATATATGTATGTATATGTGTGTATACATATGTATGTATGTATGTATATAATCAGTGGCATCCATTCTTGAAATCTATACCCAGATCTTGCAGCCTCTGAATCTACTGCTATCATACCCAAGCCTTCCTTTCTTAATATTTCCCTTCCACATACACATTCCATATATAACATCTATTCAATATTCCCAGGAACATAACTCCAAATAGAAGCATTCTCTCTATGATAGTAACTATCTTTGTAACATCATTTTCCCTAAAGTATAGTTTTCCTAGAAATGATTAATTAATTAATTAATTTTTATGGCATTCAAGTACATTTTTTTTCTTCTATACAGCCTGACTCTATCATTCTTTTCTGTCAGAGATAGGGACTCAGTGCCTTACACACCATAGTTACATCATCATCATCATCAAAATCTTCATCAACATCATCATCATCATCACAGTGATGGTGATAATAATAATAATAATTTGCATTTATATAGGGCTTTAAGATTTTCAGACCATAAACCTTGCATACATTACCTCACCAGTCTCACAACAAACCTATGAAGTAGCAACTAAAACTATTTTTGTATCAATTCAATCCTTTTATTGGTGAAAGAAACTTCTCATAAGCAAATTCCTTCAACCAAAACAGATAGATAACCACTTGGCAGTTTAGAGTCTTAGCCAGTTGCCTGGACACATAGAGGTTAAGTCAACATAAGGCAAAAGCAGGACTTAAATCCAAATCTTTCTTTTTTTAAATATATTTTTAAAATTTATTTAATATATTTAGTTTTCAGCATTGATTTTCACAAGAGTTTGAATTACAAATTTTCTCCCCATTTCTACCATCCCCCCAACTCCAAGATGGCAAATATTCTGGTTGCCCTGTTCCCCAGTCAGGCCTCCCTTCTGTCACCCCACTCCCCTCCCATCCCCTTTTCCCTTCCTTTCTTGTAGGGCAAGATAAATTTCTACACCTCATTTCCTGTGTATCTTATTTTCTAGTTGCATGCAAAAACTTTTTTTGTTGTTTCTGAACATGTGTTTTTAAAACCTAGAGTTCCAAATTCTCTCCCCTCTTCCCTTCCCACCCACCATCCCTAAGAAGTCAAGCAATTCAATATAGGCCACATGTGTATCATTATGTATAACCCTTCCACAATACTCCTGTTGTGAAAGACTAACTATATTTTTCTCCTTCCTCCCCCTTTATTGAATTTTCTCCCTTGACCCTGTCCCCTTTCGAAAGTGTTTGTTTTTGATTACCCCCACCCCCTTCTGCCCTCCCTTCTATCATCCGCCCCCTTTTTTATCTTCTTCCTTCTTCTTTCCTGCGGGGTAAGATACCCAAATGAGTGTGTATGGTATTCCCTCCTCAGGTCAAATCTGATGAGAGCAAGATTCACTCATTCCCCCCTCACCTGCCTTCTCTTCTCTTCCTACAGAACTGCTTTTTCTTGCCGCTTTTATGCGAGACAATTTACCCTATTCTATCTTTCCCTATCTCCCTCTCTCAATATATTCCACTCTCATCCCTTAATTTGATTTTATTTCTTTTAGATATCTTCCCTTCATCTTCAACTCACCCTGTTCCCGCACTCTCTCTCTCTCTCTCTCTCTCTCTCTCTCTCTCTCTGCATATATGTATATATATATATATGTATATATACATACACACACATATATATACATACATACACATTCACTCATACATATATATACATAAACATATATGTATATATGTGTGTGTGTGTATATGTATGTATATGCATATTCCCTTTAGCTACCCTAATATTGAAGTCTCAGGAATCATACACATCATCTTTCCATGTAGGAATGTAAACAAAACAGTTCAACTTTAGTAAGTCCCTTGCAATTTCTTTTTCTTTTTCTTTTTCTTGATTACTTTTTCATGCTTCTCTTGATTCTTGTGTTTGAAAGTCAAATTTTCTATTCAGCTCTGGTCTTTTCACTGAGAAAGCTTGAAAGTCCTCTATTTTATTGAAAATCCATATTTTACCTTGGAGCATGATATTCAGTTTTGCTGGGTAGGTGATTCTTGGTTTTAATCCTAGCTCCCTTGACCTCCAGAATATCATATTCCAAGCCCTTTGATCTCTTAATGTAGAATCTGCCAGATCTTGGATTATTCTGATTGTGTTTCCACAATACTCAAATTGTTTCTTTCTGGCTGCTTCCAGTATTTTCTCCTTGATCTGGGAGCTCTGGAATTTGGTGTCCTCTACTTCTCTAACTTGCTTTTCCAAATCCTTTTTGAGCTCTTCCATGGCCTGGGACCAGTTCCTGTTTTTCTTGGAGGCTTTTGTTGTAGGTTCTTTGACTTTGTTAACTTCTTCTGTCTGTATATTTTTGTCTTTTTTGTCACCAAAGAAAGAATCCAAAGTCTGCGACTGAATCTGGGTGTGTTTTCACTGCCTGGCCATATTCCCAGCCCACCAACTTGACCCCTGAGATTTTCAGTGGGCTATGACTGCTTTTAGAGTTTAGAGAACTATGTTCCAAGCTTGGGCAGATGCGCTGCCACACCAGCACTCCTCCTTGCCCAAGAACCCCCAACCCAGACTGGACTTAGATCTTCAGCAGGCTCTGCACTCCTGCTCTGATCCACCACTTAATTGCTCCCACCAGGTGCGCCTGGGGCTGGAAGCAACTGCAGCTGTAGTTCTGTAGCTGCCCCACCTCCGCTGCCCCAGGGGTGGTAGCTGAACCACGAACTCCTTCCACTCCTGCCGCTTTTCCCACTAACCTTCTCTGTTGTCTTTGGTGTTTGTGGGTTGAGAAGTCTGGCAACTGCTGCAGCTCACTGATTCAGGGTGCTAGGGCCTGTTCTGCCTGGCTCCTGGTCTGCTTGGTCTGCGCTGCTCACGCTGGGCTCTGCTCCACTCAGTTCTGCTCTGCTCCCAGCTCCATTCAGCATAGACTTCACCCAGAGACCATCCAGGCTGTCCTGGGCTGGAGCCCTTCTTCCCTCTGCTGTTTTGTGGGTTCCACAGTTCTAGAATTGGTTCAGAGCCATTTTTTATAGGTTTTTGGAGGGACTCGGCAGGGAGTTCACTCTAGTCCCTGCTTTCCAGCCGCCATCTTGACTCCACCCCAATCCAAATCTTTCTGATTCCTAGGCCAGCACTATTGTAATAACAATGTTGCTTGCAGCTGCTGAGGAGATGCAATGCCAATAACACCAGCACACAGGAAGTCTGCTAGCATAGTTTCTTTTATCTGTTTTTGAAAGGAAAGCAACTTTAAGGGGTTAACAATCTTACTTTAATTAAACATACATATATCATTCACTTATTTCAGGGGGAAAAGTCAGTACCCTGAACTTCAGAGAAGATACAAACAGAAATTACAAAGAAAATAACACAAATCAACAGAGTTTCTGTGTGATCAAAAACAATACATACGTAGTTACCAGAGAGAAACACCAGCATCTGGGTTTTTAAATACAGGGGGCTCCTTTACGGCTAACCAGAGTCTCATCTGGCCGAATCACATAAACACTCTTCCCATGAGTGAGCCCCCAAAGCAAAATGCTAACCTCGGAGTATATATACACTTCTTCAGGGTCAGAGAGCAGCATAACCCTCATGACCCAGGCTCACATGACTTAAACTCATGTGATTTAGGCTTTCTTGTGACTTAAGCAGGTCATCAAAGACTCAATTCAATCAAAGGCAAGACTTAATCAAAGGCACTTGACTGCCTTAGTGCTGAGAACTAGAACTCGAAAAGAAAAAAAAGAACAAAGTTCCACTTTGCTTGCCCTTAACATTCTACCTGTCCAGAATCCTTGACCTTATAGTCTAAATGGCCCTGCATCCTAGAAAAATAGAGGCATATATATATACACACTCTGAGGTTACCATTTTTGCTTTGAGGCTCACTCATTTGAAGGGTGTTAATGTGATTTGGTCAGATAAAACTCTGGTTACCTATTAAGGAGCCCCTTGGCTTTGAAAACCCAGATGTAATATTGCCTGTCAGTATGCAAACCTATAGTTATTATTATCACCATTTCAGAGATGAAGAAATTGAAGACTGGAGATTAAGAGGCCTCAGTAGGCACACAGGTAACAAGAATCAAAGGTGTATGATTTAAGTTTGTTTCCCTGACTCCAGGTCCAGCACTTTATCCATTGTATTGCCTAGCTACAAGTGAACAGAGGTAAAGGTTATGTATTTATTCTAGGTATCACAGAAATTCACTTGAAGAATATAAAGCCAATTGCAGATGAAAGTATAATTGGTTAGGACTTCTTATGACTCCACAGAATGGCTGAATTAAAGGTTACTGCTGTTTTCCTCCTACCTTAAGCTCCATGCACCCAAGGAGAGAAGTACCTCAGGTCTCCTGGTAGAATGTATACATCCTGTGTAATTCATTATATAGCAGTATCTTACTAAGAACTTAGAAGTGTCAGAATTTATGAGCACCCAAGCCCATTAGATTTGATTTTGTCTCTGGAGCATGTTTGCTAATGCACAAATATTATTCATTAATGTGCTAGAGGTGTTTGCTAAAGCCAAGCTTTAGAATTACCTAACTCCAGTGGAAAAGTCATCACTCTTCTCCAGCAGAGAATGCTGATGAGTAGAATTCCTCAGCAGAGCTGTGACACTGCAAAACACTCCCAATAAATAAAGTATAGTTTATAGCTTTTGCTAATGCACATGGGAGAATAATTAAATCTACATCTTTCCCATTAATCTGTTTGGGTGATTTTATCTCTAATGGATATAGGGGAAGGAGAATTGTTTTCAAATGGGTATTCGTAGTCTAGATATCTTTTGAACCTCTATTTTCATTCCCAAATAAAAGAAGATACATTTTAAGTCCAAGATTCACAATTTTATACACATGCACACGTATATACATACACATACACATGTATGTATGTATGTATATATATATATATATATATATACATATATTTGTCTATGTATGCCTGTGTGCCTGGTTGTGTATATGTAGACATACATAGACACATATATGTGTGTGGTTGTATGTGTTTATATGATATATCTGAATCTTCACCTCTCATATATATGATATATAATATCTAGAATAGTATATATAATGTGTATCTCTAACTTTCTACTATATATTCAACTGTATATAGTTTTCCATATATATATAAATCTACACAGCAGAAATCATATACACAAGCATATATACACATATACAAATATTATATATGGTATGTAGTTAGTATATGTGTGTATTGTTTTTAGTTTGACAATTTTCATCATGCCACTCCCCTGCTCAAGAAAACAAAGTGATATCTTATTGCCTATCATAACAATATCCAAAATCTGATAAACATTCAAGATTTTCCACAATTATTTTATTGTTCTCATCTATGTTTACATGGCCTTTCTGCTCTAGCTGAGCCAACATGAGAACCTAACAATGGAACATTTTGAAAATTGAGATTGTCAAAATAGACCAGATCATGGTTCCTTCAGTCAAGTAGTTATTGTGACAAAATGACAAAAGGAAGTTGTCTCAGAGGCTATGGTTTTCTTCTTTAATATTCAATTTAGGAGTTTGGGATATTTCCTTCAAACATTCAAGAGTCCATTTTGGATCATTTTGCCAACTTCAGCAATTTTAAAGATGTTATGGTGGTTTTGATAGGGGGAGGGAGGGACTTAGTTCCACTCAATAACTAGTTGAAGTAATCCAAGAACAACAGAAGGGACACATTGGGGCACTTGCAAAGCATTACTAATGGCTAATGAATTGAAAGGCACACACAAGTATGTATATATGCATGTATATGTGTGTGTGCATATACCCCATCTCTCCTGTATATTATTGATCATTTAATAGTACTTTAAAGTTTGGAAAATACTTTACAAATATTATTCATGTGATCCTCAAAAGTACCCTGTGAGTTAGGTATTATTATTTTAATCCCTATTTTAAATATGGGGAAACTAAAGCAGGTATGCATTAAGCAACTTGCCCAGGGTCATGCACCTAATAAATAACTCAGGATAGATTGCTAAAAATTTAGTCTTTTTAACTTCTGGTTCAGTACTCTAACTACTGCCCTACCTAGCAGTATGTAATTTTCTGAGTTATTTGGAAGGGCAATTGTCTAGGTAGTAGATTTGCTGTACCCATAGAGACATTTAACAGAACTATACCTATTAACTCCTAGAGACAATTGGACAATTTGAGAGTTTGTGGCATAAATGAGATATACACAGGAGGAAACAGAAAACACCCTCTTTGTGGAGACATAGACATAGAGGAGCAGCATTACAGACTTGAAGCAGCTTTAAGACACTTAAACTCTGGCAGCAGAGAAGTAAGCCAACTAGATTCCAGAAACAACTAACCGAGACAATTAAGAGCAGAGATATAGAGAGAAGCAGGCCCAGGGAGTCCAAGAGAGTGTCACATCCAGCAGAAATGCTGCCTTTATCATAGAGCAGTATAAGGATTTCACCAGGAGAAAAAAGTTTTCAGGTCAGTGTAGGCACATGTCGTCTTGGTTACATGTGTTCCTTTTGTGTGTGCCTTACTACCGGTATATTCTAAGTTTGTTCCTACTTTGCTGTGAAATGTCATGTATATTTGTAAAAAGAATACACTCCAAGTTCGTGGGGAGCTATCATTCTTATTTGCCATAAACATATTTGCTTTGAGATAATTGTGCCAGTTGACTAGTAAAGGCAAACTCACTAGTTGAAGTTTATGAGCTATAGTTTTAGGAAAGGGAGCCACAGTGTAACTCTTGAACCTGGGGGGATTCTCCACATCGACAGACCCAACAAGCAAACCTATTACTGCTCAGCTGGGGAAGTGACTGAAAACTGGTGCCACAAAGATATCATCATCTTCATCTGTAACATACTGGACTTTTTTACTCCCATGTCTTCTCCTCTGTATAGATTACATGCTTTGCAAGGAATTTTTTTCTGTCATTCCTCTATTGATTTGCAACTTCCCCACTCCCTGCCTTTTGATTTTTCATTAATGTGGTAAACTCCCAGTGCAGAAAATCCCTCCATTTTGCAAATCATCTATGAGTTTTACTCTTAGAAAATTGCAAGGGGACACTGAACAATTAAATGACTTTCCCCCAATCATATAGCTAGTGTGTGTAGGAAGCAGAACTCGAACTTGGATCTTTCTGCCTCTGAGGAAGGCCTACTTTTCTTCATTACAACCTGCTGCCACTTATCCCTTCCAAAGCATGTATCCTATACCCAGCTATTCACACATCTAATAGGGATCATCTAGGGTATAATCATATGCCCATTTCATTTATTGATTTGCTGTTCCTTGGTTGTTATTTTTTTCGGTGTCTAACCTGTGAGCTCCTTGAGAACAAAAACAACCATGTTCTTGGTTTTGTCAACATGGTGCATGGAGTAGATATTCCATAAATATTAAACTTTACTTAACATACCAAGGCTTTGCTACTAGAGTGACCTTGGTCAAGTTATTTAAGTGATCTAGACTTCTGTTCATCTTTAAATCAGGGTGGGGGGGGGACTACTGTAGATGATCTCTAAATTCACTCTCATGCCTTCTCCTCTCTCTCCAATCATTTAAGTATAATCTGTTTTCATGTGCTGGTTTGAAACTTAATTGATCACAAGAATTTAATTGAACTGATTATTTAATGTAATTCAAGGATAAGTGCAAACTATTTTCACTGTTTTTGAAGTGAGTTTAATCACTGAACCAAATTTAAGGCTTCTTTTGTGATAACTGCTAGAGCTTTGCTTCTAATAATCTGTGCTTCATTTTTGCCTTTTAGGTGACAGCTTTAAGAAATCTGATGGGAAGGAACGCTCGGTATTCAGAATTGAGCATGCAGTTAATTGCACATGGGGCTAACCATTTGTGCTGTCAAATAAAGGGGCAAGTGGCCAATCACACTGATAATTGGATACATACAAGCACAATTAGGCAATTGTGAAAGCAATTGATTGCACAATACACTTTTGGCAGACCCGTCCAATTATTTTTGCAACAAGGGATGCTACCATATGCAAATGCAGTTCTTGAAAATGAAGACTGAGTTTTATATCCTATGTGACTGAACCTGAAAATCGCATCCTTTGGAGCACAAGATTATTCAGTGGCAGCAAACTTGAAAGCAGGTTCAGCACCAAATTTTAGTGACTGCTTAAGTTGGAATTAATGAAGTATCAAGTTATGATGTATTGTTGAAATAAAAGGCATTGATTAATAAGTTCTGTTGCCATTTTACATATTTTTTTAAAAATTTAAAGTTTTGAGCTCCAATTTCTTTTCTTCCCTTCCTCCCACTCCCCATGCCTTAGACAGTATACAACCAGATGTAGGTTATGCATGTGCAACTATATAAAACATTTCCATATTAGTTATTTTGTACCAGAAGATTCGAATAAAAGGAAGTGAAAAATAGCATCCTTTAGTCTGTATTAATATCATTTCTTTCTCTGGAGGTAGATAGTATGCTTCATCATTAGTCTTTTGGGATTGTCTTAGACCATTGTATCATTGAGAATAGCTAAGTTATTCACAGTTCTTCATTGAACAATATTGCTCTTACACTGTACAATATTCTCCTGGCTCTGTTCAATTCACTATGAATCAGCTCATGGAAATCTTTCCAGGTTTTTTCTAAAATCATCCGGCTTGTCATTTCTTTTTTTCTTAGTATTTTCCAATTACATGTAAAGATAGTTTTAAATGTTTCATTTTGTAAGATTGTGAGTTCCAATTTTTCCCCTCTCCCTCCCTTCCCACCTCCCCAAGACAGCAAGCAATCTAATATAGGTTATACATGTACAATCATATTAAACACATTTCCACATTAGTCATGCTGTGAAGGATGAACCAGAACAAAAGGGGAAAACCAAGAGGAGAAAAAAGTGAAAATAATATGTTTTGCTCTGCATTCAGACTCCATAGTACTTTTTCTGGATGTGGTTAACATTTTCTACCACAAGTCTTTTGGAATATCTTAGATCACTGTATTGCTGGGAAGAACTAAGACTATCAGAGCTGATCATCACACAATGTTTCTGTTACTATTTACAATGTTCTCCTAGTTCTGCTCACTTTAGTCAGCATCAGTTCATGTAGTCTTTTCAGGTTTTTCTGAAATCTGCCTGCTCTTCATTTCTTATAGTACAATAGTATTCTATTATATTCATATACCACAACTTGTCCAGCCATTCCCCCATAAAAGAGCTGCTGTAAATATTTTTGTACATGTGGGTGGGTCCTTTCCCTGCTCTCTTAATTCCATGCTCTCTTTGCTTACAGTATCACCTTTTATGTGTAAATAATGTACCCATTTTTATGTTATCTTGTGATACAGTGTGAGATGTTGGCTGATACCTAGTCTCTGTCATACTGTTTTTCAGTTTTCCTAGCAGTTTTTTCAAATAATGAGTTTCTTTTCCAAAAGCTGGGATCCTTGGCTTTATCATACACTAGATTACTATGGTCATTTACTATAACGTAATGTGTACCTCATCTATTCCACTGGTCCACCACTCTATTTCTCATCCAGTACTAGATTGTTTTGATAATTACTGCTTTCTAATACAGTTTGTGATCTGATATAGCTAGACTACCTTCTTTTGCATTTTTTTCATTGGTTCTCTTGATATCCTTGAGACTGTGTTCTTCCAGATGAATTTTGTTATTATTTTTCCTAGTTTTATAAAATAACTTTTGACAGTATAATTGGTGTGGCATTGAACAAATAGATTAATTTAGGTAGAATTGTTTTATTTTGTATGTTGGCTTGGTCTAGGCATGAGCAATTAATATTTTCCAATTGTCTAGATCTGACTTTATTTGTGTGAATAGATTTTTGTAATCATCTTCATACTGTTCTTGGGTTTCTCTTGGCAAGTCGACTTTTAGCTTTGGAGTATTTTATAATGTCTATAGTTATTTTATATTTATATTACATTATATGCATTACATGCTCAATATTATATTTCATATTATCTAGAGTTATTTTAAATAGAATTTCTCATTCTAGCTCTTTCTGCTGGACTTTATTGGTAACATATAGAAATTTTAATGACTTATGTGGATTTATTTTGTATCTTGCAACTTTGCTAAATTTGTTAGTTTTTTTCAAATATTTTTAGTTGATTTTCTAAGTATAAAATCCTGTCATCTGCAAAGAGTGATAGTTTTGTTTCCTCCTTGCCTATTTTAATTCCTTTAATTTCTTTTAATTATCTTGTTGCTATAGGTAACATTTCTAGTACAATATTAGAAAACAGAGGTGATAATGGGCTTCCTTGCTTCACTCTGATCATATTGAGAAGGCTTCTAGCTTATCCTCATTTTAGAAAATGCTTGCTAAATGGTTTTAGATAGGTGCTACTTATTTAAATGAAAGCTCAATTTATTCTTATGTTCTTCTCTCTAGTGTTTTTAATGAGAATGGGGGCTTTATTTTGTCAAAGGCTTTTTGGGCATCTATTGAGATAATCATATGATTTGTGTTGGTTTTGGTATTGGTATGGTTAATTACACTGATAGTTTTCCTAAAACTGAATCAGCCCTGTAATCTTGGTGTAAATCCAAATCTGGTCATAGTGTGTGATCCTTGTAAAATATTGCCGTAATCTCTTTGCAAATATTTTATTTGAAATTTTCGCATCAATATTCATTAGTGAAATTGGTCCATAATTTTCTTCCTCTGTTTTGGCTCTTCCTGGTTTGGGTGTCAGCACTATTTTTGTGTCATAAGAAGAATTTGGTAGGACTCTAGCTTTGCCTATTTTCCAAATAGTTTATACAGTATTGAGATTAATTATTTAAATATTTGATAGAATATGCTTGTGGTCCTGGGGATTTTTTTTCTTAGGATGTTCACTGATGGCTTATTCAATTTCCTTTTCTCAGATTGGGTTATTAAAGTATTTTATTTCTTCTGTTAATCAGGGTAATTTATATTTTTGTAGATATGCATCTATTTCATTTAAATTGTCAAATTTATTTGTATGTTATTGTGCAAAATAACTCCTAACAACTTCCTTAACTTCCTTTTAACTGGTGGTGAGTTCACTCCTTTCACTCTTTATGCTACTAATTTGGTTTTTGTCTTTCCTTCTTTTAAAACCAAATTAACTAATTGTTTATCTATTTTGTTTCTTTTTTATGAAACCAGCTTCTAGTTTTATTTATTAGCTCAATGGATTTCTTATTCTCAATTTTATTAATTTTCCTTTGATTTTCAGGTTTTATAAATTGGTTTTCAATTGGGGATTTTTAATTTATTTTTTCTAGTTTTTTTTTTTAGTTTTATGCTCAATTAATTGTTCTCCTCTTCCTCTATTTTACTGATGTAAGCAATTAGAGATGCAAATTTTCTCCTCAGTACCACTTGGCTGTATGTCATAAATTTTGGTTTGTTGTCTCACTGTTGTCATTTGCTTAAATGAAATTATCAAATGATTCTATGATTTGTTCTTTGAGCGACTTGGTTTTTTGAGGAATAGATTATTTATTTTCCAATTAATTTTTAATCTATCTTTCCATGTCCCTTTATTACATGTAATTTTTATTACATCATGAGCTGAAAAGGCTGCATTTAATATTTCTGCCTTTCCACACTTGATTTGAGGGTTTTTTATGCCCTAACACGTGGTCAACTTTTTGTGTAGGTGCCATGTACCACTGATAAAATGGTATATTCCTTTCTATTCCCATTCAGTTTTCTCCAGAGATCTATAATATCTAATTTTTCCAGAATTTTCTTCACCTCCTTAACTTCTTTCTTGTTTATTTTTGGTTAGATTTATCTAGTTCTGAGAAAGGAAATTTGAGGTCCCCCAATAGTATAGTTTTATTATCTATTTCATCCTTTAACTCATTCAATTTCTCCTTCAAAACTTTAGATGCTATACAATTTGGTGCATATCTTTTTAGTATTGTTAGGACTTCATTGTGTATGGTACCTTACAGCAAGATATAGTTTCCTTTTTTATCTCTTTTAATCAGTTCTATTTGTGCTTTTGCTTTTTCTGAGATCATGATTGCTACCCCTGCTTTCTTTGCTTCAGATGAAGCATAATAGATTCTGTTCTAGGCCCTTACCTTTATCCCATATGCATCTCTGCTTCTGGTATTTTTCTTGTAAACAATATATTGTAAGATTCTGGTTTTTAATCCATTCTTCTATCAGTTTTTATTTTATGGGTGAGTTCATGCCATTCACACTTATAGCTATGATAACTGACTATGTATTTCCCTCTATGCTATTTTTGCTTGGTTATCTCCACCTGCCCCCCTCCCCCCCCACACACACACTCAAACCTTTCCCTCTTTAAAAGTGTTTTATCTGTGATCACCACCTTTCCTAGTATATACTCCTTTTTATCAGTCCCCCCACCCCTTCTATTATCCCCACACATTTTTACTTCCTTAGAAGGTAAGATAGATTTCCATATCCAACTGAGTGTGTATATTATTCCAGCTTTGAGTCAATTTTGATGAGAATAAGGTTAAAGCTTTGCCACTACTCCCCATCATCTTCTGCATTATAATAGCTTTTTAAAGCCTCTTTTATGTAGGATAATTTACTGCATTCAATCTCCTCCCTCCTTCCTCCAGTGATTTTTTTTCTTTCTCACCCCTTTATTTCGTTTTTGATGTATCATCTCATCAAAGTCACCTTATATCCTTACCCTCTGTCTATATATGGTTGTTTTAATTGCTCCTATAGTAATAAAGTTGTTAAGAGTTGCAAATATTATCTTGCCATATAGAAATATAAACAGTTTAACCTTATTGAAATTCTTGTTTTCTCTTCCTTGTTTTTTTTTTTTTTACCTTCCTATGATTCCCTTGAGTCTTGTATTTGGAGGACATTTTTTTTATTCAGCTCTGGTCTTTTATTTAGAAATGCTTGAAAATCCTCTATCTCATTAAATGTCCATTTTCCCCCTGAAAGATTAAATTCAAGTTTGCTAGGTAGGTGGTTGTAATCCTAACTCTGTAATCATATTCAAAATCTTCTTGTTGTGTAATGTGGAAGCTGCCAAATAATGTATAATCCTGACTGAGGCTCCACAATATTTGAATTGTTTCTTTTTGGATGCTTGCAATACTTTCTCCTTCATCTGTGAGATCTGGAATTTGGCTATGATGTTGTAACAACAATGTTGCTAACAGCTTCTGTGGAGGTGAAAGATCAATAACACCAGCACACTGGACAGCTGCTAGCACAGGTTATTTGATCTGCTTTTCTAAGGAAAGCAACTTTAAGGGGTTTACAATCTCACTTTAATTAAACATACATATATCATTCACTTAGTTCAGGGGGAAAAAGTCAGCACCCTGAACTTCAGAGAGTATACAAATGGAAATTACAAGCATACATTACATAAACAGAGCAAATAAACACAAAACAGTCTACCTATAGCAATACAACATAGTTACCAAAGAGAGAAGCATCAACACCTGGGTTTTCAAAGCTGGGGGACCCTGTGACGGCTACCCAAAGTCTTGTGTGGTCAAATCACATGGCACTCTTCCAGTGAGTCAGAGCCCCAAAACAAAATGCCAACCTCAAATCTTATGTACCCTTCTCAGCGTCAGATGGCATCACAAACATGACACTCAAACCCATGTGAACTAGGCTTCCTTGTTTCTTAAGCAGGTCATCAAAGACTCTTGATTCAATCAAAGAAACAAAGGCAAGACTCATCAAAGGCATTTGATTACCTTGGAGAAACACTCAAACAAAAAACAGCAAAAAGTCCCACTTTGCTTGCCATTACATTTGAAAGTCAAGACTCAAAAGTACTTGATTACTTTATCATTCCAAAAGAGAAAACAATTAAAAAAAGTCCCACCCTTCTTACCATTACAGATGTTCCTGGGAGTTCTCATTTTGTGATCTCTTTCAGGCTGTGATGGACGGATTCTTTCAATTTCTATTTTACCTTCTGGTTCTAAAATATTGGGGCAGTTTTCTTCTATAATTTCTTGAAAGATGTTTTTTCTGGCTTTTTAATTAATTATGGCTTTCAAGTAATCCAATAATTCTTATATTATCTCTCCTGTGTATATTTTCTTTTTCTTAATTTTATCATTTTTTATTTAATATTTTAGTTTTCAACATTGATTTCCACAAGATTTTGAGTTACAAATTTTCTCCCCAATTCTACCACCCCCATTCCAAATGGCATGTATTCTGATTGCCTCATTCTCCAGTCAGCCTTCCTTCCTTTCATCCCACTCCCCTCCATCCCCTTTCCCCTTACCTTATTGTAGGGCAGGATAGATTTCTATGCCCCATTCCCTATATATCTTGTTTCCCAGATGTATGCAAAAAACAATGTTTTTTTTTAAGCATCTGCTTTTAAAACTTTGATTTCAAAATTCTCTCCCCTCTTCCCTTCCCACTCACCCACCCTCCCTAGGAAGGCAAGCAATTCAACATAGATCAAATATGTATCATTATGTAAAACACTTCCACAATACTCACATTGTGAAAGACTAACTATGTTAACTTCCATCCTATCCTGTCCCCCTTTTTCAATTTTCTCCCTTGACCCTGTCCCTTTTCAAAAGTGTTTGCTTTTGATTACCTCCTCCCCCTATCTGACCTCCCTTCTATCATCACCCCCCCTTTTTATCCCCTTCCCTTTACTTTGCTGTAGAGTAAGATACCCAATTGAGTTTGTATATTATTCCCTCCTCAAGTTGAAACCCATGAGAGTAAGATTCACTCATTCTCCCTCACCTGCCCCCTCTTCCCATCCAACAGAACTGTTTTTTCTTGCCACTTTTATGTGAGATAATTTACCCCATTCTATCTCTTCCTTCCTCCCTCTCTCAATATATTCCTCTCTCATCCCTTAATTTGATTTTATTTTTTTAGATATCATCCCTTCATATTCAACTCATCCTGTGCCCTCTGTCTATATTGCCTTCAACTCTCCTAATACTGAGAAAGGTCTCTTGAATTACACACATCATTGTTCAACTTTAGTAAGTCCCTTATGAATTATCTTTCTTGTTTACATTTTCCTGCTTCTCTTGATTCTTGTATTGGAAAGTCAAATTTTCTATTCAGCTCTGGTCTTTTCATTGAGAAAGCTTGAAAGTCCTCTATTTTATGGAAAATCTATATTTTGCCTTGGAGTATTATACTCAGTTTTGCTGGGTAAGCAATTCTTGGTTTTAATACTAGCTCTTTTGACTTCCAAAATATCATATTCCAAGGCCTTTGATCCCTTAATGTAGAAGCTGCTAGATCTTCTATTATTCTGATTATGTTTCTACAACATTCAAATTTTTTTCTTTCTGGCTGCTTGTAGTATTTTTTCCTTGACCTGGAAACTCTGGAATTTGGTGACAAAATTCCTAGGAGTTTTCTTTTTGGGATCTTTTTCAGGAGGCAATCAGTGGATTCTTTCAATTTCTATTTCACCCTTTTGTTCTAGAATATCAGGGCAGTTTTCCTTGATAATTTCTTGAAAGATGATGTCTAGGATCTTTTTTGATCATGATTTTCAGGTAGTCCAATATTTTTTAAATTATTTCTCCTGGATCTATTTTTCAGGTCAGTGGTTTTTCCAATGAGACATTTCACATTGTCTTCAATTTTTTCATTCCTTTGGTTCTGTTTTATAATATCTTGATTTCTCATAAAGTCACTAGCCTCCACTTGCTCCAATCTAATTTTTAAGGTAACATTTTCTTCTGTGGTCTTTTGGGTCTCCTTTTCCATTTGGCTAATTCTGCCTTTCAAAGCGTTCTCCTTGTCATTGGCTTTTTGGAGCTCTTTTGACATTTGGGTTAATCTGTTCATTAAGGTGTTATTTTCTTCAGTATTTTTTTGGGTCTCCTTTAGCAAGTCATTGACTTGTTTTTCATGTTTTTCTTGCATCGCTCACATTTCTTCAGCTTCTCTTGCTTCTCCAAATCCTTTTTGAGGTCTTCCATGGCCTAAGACCAATTCATATTTTTCTTGGAGTCTTTGATGTAGGCTCTTTGACTTTGTTGGCTTCTTCTGGCTGTATGTTTAGATCTTCTTTGTCACCAAAAGAGGAATGTGGAGTTTTAGTTTGAGTCTGCGTTTGAATCTGTTCATGTTCCCAGCTAGTTACTTGACCCTTGAGCTTTTTGTCATGATATGACTGTTTGTAGAGTAGAGAGTACTTTGTCCCAAGCTTTAGGGTCCAAGCACTGCTGTTTTCAGAGCTACTTCTACTCCACCGTTGCCCCAGGCTCTGTCACCGCAGTGTTCCTCCTCCCCCAAGAACCACCAACCAGGACCACAATACAGATCCAAGCAGGTCACAGCAAGAAAATCTGCCTTTGTGCCCACAAAGCACTCCTTGCACTCCCACTCAGATCAGCTTCCGTGTGAGCCAGGGACTTTGGGAAGCAGCTGATGATATAGCTCTGGAAGCAGCCTCAGGAGTTTCCCACTGGTGCCACCACCACCACTGCACCACCTCCGCCACCCCCAGGGCTGGTGATTGGACCGCTCTGAACTCGATTCCACAGTTTCTCCCTAATCTGCTCTTTGGCATTAGTGGGTTGAGAAGTCTGGTAACTGCCACAGCTCACTGTTTCATAGCCCCAAGGCTCTGTTCTGGCTGGCGACCTGTTTCCCTCTGCTACTTCATGGGTTCTATAGCTCTAGAATTTGTTCAGAGCCATTTTTTACAGGTGTTTGGAGGGATTTGGGGGAGAGCTTAAGCAAGTCCCTGCTTTCCAGCCACCATCTTGGCTCCACCCCCCTGTAATATATTTTCTAGGTCAGTTGTTTTTCCATTGAGAAATCTTACATTTTTTTTCTAACTTTTGTTTTTTTATTTTGTTTTATCATATCTTGATGTCTCATAGAATCATTATTTTCCACTTGCTCGATACTCATTTTTAAGGAATCATTTTCTTCAGTGAGCTTTTATACTTCTTTTTCCACTTAATGAGTTCTACTTTTTCAGGTACTATTTTTCCCCCCTTGGTAAATTTTGTATATCTTTCCTCATACTATTGACTCTTTTTGTTTTCATGATTCACATGCATTACTCTCATTTCTTTTCCCAATTCTTCTTCTACTACTCTAATTTTATTTTTAAATTCCTTTTTAAACTTTTTCAGGAATTCTTTTTAAGCCTGAGACCAAATTATTTTTTTTTTCTTTGAGGCTTTACATGTAGCCATTTTGACACCATTGTCCTCTTCTAAATATATGCCTTGATCCTCGCTATCACCATAGCAACTTTCTATAGTCAAGTTTATTTTGGGGGGACTCATTTTTTCTGCCTTTTTATTGTTACTTGATGTTTTTATATGAGAGTTGGACTCTGGTCCTGCTCTGGTCCCATGCTTTTTTCCTTGTTCTTACTGTTGACTTTTACTGGCCTTCAGAGGCAGTTGATTGCTTTCTCAGGAAGGAAGCCTTTCCTTCTTGCTTTTGCTGTGGGGTGGGACCTCCCTGTTGGTCATTGCTGAATGTGGTATTTAGCTGCTGGCCTGCTGGGGGTGGAGGGCACCTTCTGCTGGGTTGCTATGGAAACAGGTTTTCTCTGCTAGTAGGCCCAGGTGTGGGGTTTCACTATTGGCCAACCCTGGGGCTAAGCTTCACTGCTGGTCCCAAAGGTGTCAAGGCCTTACTTGTGCTGGGGGTGGGGTCACTGGGGTACGGCCTTACTGCGCTGAGCAGAGTATTTACTTGCCTAAGATACTATTGGTTTGCTAGAGAGTGGGGCCTCAATGGTGAATTGACCCTGCTTGCAATCCTGCTGCAGGCTGCCTGCTATGAGGCTCACTGCTGTTGTTGCTGCTGCTTTTGGTCCTCTCTCCCTTCTCACCCAAATGAGCCAGACCTTTCTTTCTAGACTGGTTAGCTGCTTCCCTGCTCCTAGACCAATTTGGGGTGGTTTTCTAGTTGTCTGTAGGGGAATTTGGGAGAGTTTCAGAGGGTTACTTCCTCACTATTCCATCTTGGCACCAGAAGTCCTGTATTTCCATTTTGATCACTGTTGAGCTTATGGGTAGAACATTGTACAGGTTTACAGTGGCTTTACCTTTTCTGTTGCTCTCTTTAAATAAAATCATAGGATCCTAGATTTAGAACCAAAATGGACCTTGGATATCAATGAGTTGAATATCTTCATTTTACAGATTAGGGAGTTGAAGCATTGAGAGGGGAACTGATATGCCCAGGGCCACATAGCTAATGTCTAGGATAGGATTTGAATCTAGCTCCTCCTGACTATAAGTCTAGTGGCATCTGCCCTCTAACATACTGCCTCTCTAATAGAAGAACTGAGCTTTCTATCAATTCTTCTCTTTCCAGTAGTACAAGATTAGAAAGTGTACTTATTTTGATCTCAGATCCATACTGCAATGCCCTTTTGTCTTACAGGAATACCTCATCACTTATCATCTCTTATCCACCTACTCATTTCTAAATCTTTTTTTTTTAATTTTTGAGAACTGGAAAGACTTATATACTTTAAAGAGATAATTTAAAATAGAAGAGTAGATTATAAATAGTCAATAGATGTTGCCAATCATAATTACTATGGGATTTCAGAGGAGGGAGAAATCATTTTGGCTTTACATGATCAGAGAAGTCTTTTGTAGAGGAGATAACACTAAAGCTGGTCTTGAAAGTTGGCTAAAATTGAAATTATTACAATTCTCTAGATTCCATCCTTATAAGAGTCAAATAGACTATGCATTTGCAGATAGTTCAAAGATCAGAAGAATGAGTCTTACAAAGCAGTTAATTGGTCTCTCTCAAGACCAACAGCAAATTTGGGATTTAAATTAAGTTTCCTAGAGATCTTTTAAAAGCAGCAATTAGTCTGAAAGATATATGTAAGCCTCCAGAGTCACTTTTCCCAATTGTGAGTATGCAACTTATAAGGCTCCTCATCTCCATCTTGGCACTGTTTCAAATGGTTAACTGACTCCTGCTAGTTGAAGGGGTAGGCATGATTGAATTTTCATATAGTTTTTCCTCCCAAAAGTTATCAACATGCTCCCAAGTTCCATGGCACTGCCATCTGCTTAAACCAGCTTTTCAGGCAACTTTTCTCTTTCCTCCCATTCAAGAAAAAGGACAAAACCCTCCAGAATTTTTCTCTTCTCCTCTCGTTACCCTCCTCTTACTCTTCTGGCAGTTGCCTCCTCACCTTTTTTTAGTTTCTTGCAGTTACCAGCCCTAATCATAATCTTGCATATCTTGAGTATGTACCTTATTTATACCTAGTTATTCAAATCAAAGTCATAGAAAAGGGGGAAGAGTATCTAGAACATCCTTCATTTCTCCCTCAGGGAAAAATTTTGAAATCCCTGAAAATTACACTAGATGTTCTATATTATTCAGATAAAATGGTTGTGGATCTTAAGAATGTAAGAATTACCTCCAACTATGCAGATCATAAACCATCCATGGCTTGCAACCTCTCAGTGTACTAGGAGTTCTACTCTTTTCCTCTTGAAGTCATGAGGATACTAATGGAGTACACAGGCTGTACAATGGTCATTCCTAACTCTCATCATTTGACCAGCACATCTTCATCCAGACTTTTGATAATCCTTAAATATTTATGCATATTTATGTATGTATACTACATATGCATTTATATGCACATATGATGTATATCATCCTTAATTCTGCACATGTAATATAGATACATGGCCATCAATATGGATGTTCTTTCTGGTGGTGTAGATTCCAACATATCTATGTCTGAGTATCCTTTCTCAGTCTTGTCCATGTTTACCTGTAAAAATTCACCAAAGGATATTCACACAGGAAGGGAGCCTTCCATTCTTTCTTCTGGCATTGTAATAATGATTGATGACAATGATGATGATGATGATGCTGATAGCAGCTAGTATTTGTTAAATACCTTCTATGTGTCTGAGATTCTGCTAGGTACTTGCAACAAGCCTGGTATGTAGGTGCTGTTATTGTCCATTTTACAATTAAGGAAACTAAGAAAAAGAGAGGTTAAGTGACTTACCCAAGTTGCACAACTAGTAAATATTTTAGCCTATACTTGGAATCAGATTTTCTTCATTCCAGGCTTAGTGTTCTATTCACTGCACCATCAAGCTGTCCGAGTACCAATGGTGCACATGAATTGTACAATGGCTACCTCCCACCGTTGCTACAAAACTAGCCTATCTTTGTCAATCATGTATTTCCCCAATGACATCCTTTCCTCTCATTTTCTTCAAAGTTTTCATTTGTTACATATTGTACTATGTTCATACCCACCATATGTCCCAACATTGTCTTCTGAGTATGCTCATTTCTAATTTTCATGGACTGTCATGTTCCATGTCTCATAGGTATATAATACTGATGAAATATTTGTATTCAAATGCTGGATCTGTGTTTCTTGAAGAATTTTGGAGTTATTAAGTGAGCTCCACAACTTCCCAAAGGTGTTCTACTCTACATTTTTCCTCTTGCTCAATTCTAGGCCCATCTCATTGTTACTTCTATTGTTTAATGTGTATATTGATTTTTATTCTTATATAGGTTGCTTGTATAAATGTATATAAGTGTAGATCACAGTATCATAGATTTAAAGATAGAATCCAAACTTTAAAGTTTTTAATCATAGAATCATAGATTTATAGGCTCAAGGAACCTTAGAGGCCATCTAATTCACACATGCACACATGCAAAAATGTGTATATGTACACATACAAACACAATTTTAATTATGAGGGCCAGATAGGTTGATAGCAAGGTCTCAGAGTGTCAGAGTTGTAATTTGAACTCAGATCATCTGACTCTTAATCCAGTAGTCATTCCACTCTTTCTATTCTGTGCCAATTTGCTCAGGTAAAACTTTTTTGCGTGGTTATGGTTCTTTTCTTAAAAGTTTTACAATGTTCTAGGGTTACATGCAAGACACCGTGATTTTATATACACCCAATAGCATTTGGAGTAAATAGCTATACCTATAGAATCCCTTTCCAACTGGTAGCATGTGCTGGTTATCCCCCATCATAATGATGAATATCTTTGTTGAGGAATTCACTCATCTTGCACATTTATGGTCAGAACTCTATTTAACCACTTTATCTCTCTTATTTTATCTTTCAAGGAAACTTAAGCAATTTCACTGCATAGATAGCCATTTTGTTGTAAGAAAATATTTAAGACTACATTTTATTATTCCAAAATTTTTTTTAATAATCGATAAACAATAAGCAAGGGGTGATCTTGTGACCTCTATAATTTTCAGTCAAGTATGGGATGGCAAAGATGTAGTGTCTTATGGAACATAATTTTTGAAAGTGTATTTGCTCCATACCACCAACTTCCAAGAATGTCTTCTGTGTTTATATAGTTAATTCTCTTAAAAATTTCCTTTAGATGGGAAAGTAGATATTCTAGTTGAAAGTTTTTTGATAGTCTCTCAATAACTTTTTTTGTTTTAATAAGGTCCACAATTTTTTTCAGTTCTTCAAGAAATTTGTAAATCAATCCCCTGGTGCTGTAATGACTATGTTACCACTAGAATGAATTTTCTCTATGCATAATTAATCTAATCCATCTGCTTATGTTCAACTTAATATCACCATATTCTTTAAAGAGAAGCATATAGGTGGCACAATATATGAAATATCTCACTTGGAATCAGGAGAAAAAAATTTAAACCCTAAGTCAGATACTTATTGGTTGTATGGCCCTGGGCAAGTCATCAAATCTTTTTCAGCCTCAGTTTCCTGAGGATTGGACTTGATGGCTTCTAAGGTTATTTCTAGTTCTAAATCTATGATCATACATATAAGAAACTGACATTTAAAACCAAGGACAATGGATCTACTATCTCTGGTGGTAAAAAATAAGTTTTATTTTATAAAAATATTTGCAAATGTTTTCAAATTTT
The DNA here is from genome assembly GCF_011100635.1 of Trichosurus vulpecula. Classification (NCBI taxonomy): domain Eukaryota; kingdom Metazoa; phylum Chordata; class Mammalia; order Diprotodontia; family Phalangeridae; genus Trichosurus; species Trichosurus vulpecula. The sequence goes on along the minus strand of NC_050574.1, from coordinate 285,351,402 downwards.
CTTCTGTATCTTGTCTTTACATTTTCATTATTAAGTGCCTTTGTGATAACTTTGTTTAGTTGAATCTCTCACTACACTTCCTTTTATCTTATACCTATACCAGATCTAGAGTTTTTCTCTTACAGGTCCACAATAAACAATTGTGGGCTTTCAAAAGCACTGATAAGTAGGCTTTGAGTGGAACTAATTGACTTCATATGGCTGGTAGGTTTTTCCAATGAGGTATTTCATATTGTCTTCCATTTTTTTATTCTTTTGGTTCTCTTTTATACTTTCTTGATTTCTCATAAAGTCACTAGCTTCCACTTGCTCCATTTTAATTTTTAAGGAATTATTTTCTTCAGGGAGCTTTTGGACCTCCTTTTCCATTTGGCCACTTCTGCTTTTTAAGGCACTCTCCTCCTCATTGGCTTTTTGGACCTCATTTGCCATTTGGGTTAGTCTATTTTTAAGGTGTTATTTTCTTCAGTATTTTTGGGGTCTCCTTTAGCAAGCTGTTGACTCATTTTTCACGATTTTCTTGCATCACTCTCATGTCTCTTCCCAATTTTTCCTCTCCTTCTCTTATTTGATTTTTCAAATCCTTTTTGAGCTCTTCCCTGGCCTGAGACCAATTCATATTTTTCTTGGAGGCTTTCGATGTAGGATCTTTGACTTTCTTGTGTTCTTCTGACTGTATGTTTTGATCTTCTTTGTCATGAAAGTAAGATTCTATGGTCTGAGTCCTTTTATACTCTTTTCTTATTTTCCCAGCCTATTACTTGGCTTTTTAGCTCTTTGCCAAGGTAGAACTCAGCTTCCAGAGTGGAGAGTGCTCTGTCTCAAGCTTCAGGGCTTTTGTGCTGCTTTTTTCAGAGCTACTTCTAGGCACCTGTAAATTTTCAGTTCTTCTGAGGTGGTATGATCCAATGAGAGGTGTTTAGTCCTCTCCTGGCTTGTGCTGTGGTCTATGAGTGATCTAGAGCTAGAGCACTCTTTTCTTCCTCATAACTACCAGGAGGACTCTCTCTCCACAGCCACCACAAGCTCTGCCACACCAAAGTCTTCCCCCAGGACCACCCATCAACGAGGACTAGGGCCCAGATCCAAGCAGGGAAAAGCAAGAGAATACTGCCTCAGTGCCAGCAAAGAGATCCCTGCACTCCTGCTCTGATCAGCCACTTGCTTCCCCCCACAGTCTGTGGGTATGGAGCTCCAGAAGTAGGTGCCACCACTGCTGCTGCTGCCACCTCCACTGCTGCTGCTGCAGCTGCCATAGCCACCTCCACTGCCCTTGCACTGGGGCTGGACAGCACCATCTCTCACCCAAGTCCAACAGAATTTTCCTACCCACCTACTAAGTGCTAAGTCGTCTTAGGTGTTTCTCACATCCAAATTCTTAAAAGCAATGTTAAGTGAATAACAGGAAGCAATAGACAGCAAAACTATACTAGTGGGGGGCCTCAATGGTCCCCTCTCAGAACTCAATAAATCAATAAACTCAAATAAACCAAAAAAAAAAGAAGAAAGAAGCTAAGGAGGTAAACAGAATATTGGAAAAGTTAGATATGACAGACCTTTGAAGAATACTGAATGGAAACAGAAAGGAATATAACTTTTCTCAGCCACACATGGCATCTAAGCCAAAATTGACCAAGTAATAGGGCATAAAAATTCAAAATCAAATGTAGAAAGGCAGAAATATTAAATGTATTCTTTTTAGAACATAACGCAATAAAAAAAATACATTCAACAAAGGAACAGTGGAAAAATAGAGGAAAATTTAATTGGGAACTAAGTAATCTAACACTAAAGAATAAGCAAAAATCAAATCATAAAAACAATAATTTCATTAAAAAGAATGGCAACAATAAGACAATATGCCAAAATTTATGGGATGCAGCCAAAGCAATACTTAGAGGGAAATTTATTTCTCTAAATTCTTACATCAACAAAATAATAAGTAGATCAGGAAATTAAAATTAAAAATCCCTGGTTGAGCACCAAATTGGAAATCCTGAAAATCAAAGTTGAGATTAATAAGATTGGAAGTAAAAACAACTAGTGAGCTAATAAATAAATATAGGAGCTGGTTTTATGAAAAAAAAATAAGATATGTAAGCCATTGGTTAACTTGATTAAAAAAAAGAAAACCAAATATCTAGTATAAAAATTAAAAGGGTAAAATCACCACCAATGAAGAAGAAATTAAAACAATCTTTAGGAAATATTTTGCCTGATTATGTGTCAATAAATCTGATAATCTGGGTGAAGTCAATGAATATTTACAAAATATTAATTATTTAAATAATCAGATCAGGTATGCCTAAATAAAACCATCTTAGAAAAAGAACTCCCTGAAGATGGCAGCAGGTAAGCAGGGACTAGAGTGAGCTCCGTACCAAGTCCCTCCAAAAACCTATAAAAAATGGCTCTGAACCAATTCTAGAATGGCAGAACCCAAAGAACAGCAGAGGGAAGCAGGGCTCCAGCCCAGGACAGCCTGGATGATCTCTGGGTGAGGTCTATTCCACAAGGAGCTGGGAGCTGGGAGCTGGGGACGGAGTGCAGCAGAGCCCAGCCTGAGCGGTGTGGAACAACCAAACTTGGAGTCGGGCGGATGGGGCCCCTAGCGCCCTGAATATGTGAGCTTCAGCAGTTACCAGACCCCTCGACCCACAAACACCAAAGACTGCGAAGAAGGTTAGTGGGAAAAGCTGCAGGAGTGGAAGGAGTTTGAGGTTCAGCTTCTAGCCCCAGGGGCAGCGGAGGTAGGGCAGCTACAGCTGTTGTTATTTCCGGCTCCAGGCCCACCTGGTGGGAGGAATTAAGTGGCAGATCAGAGCAGGAGTGCACAGCCTGCCTAAGATCTAAGCCCACTGCGGGTTGGGGGTTGGGGAAGGAGCAGTGCTGGTGTGGCAGAGCTGGCACCTCCCCCCCAAACATGGAACATAGAACTCATTAGTCTACAAGCAGTCATACCCCACTGAAAAACTCAAGGGTCAAGTTAGTTGGTTGGGAATATGGCCAGGCAGCGAAAGCACACCCAGATTCAGTCTCAGACTTTGGATTCTTTCTTTGGTGACAAAGAAGACCAAAACATACAGCCTAAAGAAGACAACAAAGTCATAGAGCCTACAACAAAAGCCTCCAAGAAAAACACGAACTGGCCCCAGGCCATAGAAGAACTCAAAAAGGAGTTGGAAAAGCAAGTTAGAGAAGTAGAGGAAAAATTGGGAAGAGAAATGAGAAGGATGCGAGAAAACCATGAAAAACAAGTCAATGACTTGCTAAAGGAGACCCCAAAAAATACTGAAAAATACACTGAAGAAAACAACACCTTAAAAAACAGACTAACTCAAATGGCAAAAGAGCTCCAAAAAGTCAATGAGGAGAAGAATGCCTTGAAAGGCAGAATTAGCCAAATGGAAAAGGAAGTCCAAAAGATCAATGAAGAAAATACTACTTTAAAAATTAGATTGGAGCAAGTGGAAGCTAGTGACTTTATGAGAAATCAGGATATTATAAAACAGAACCAAAGGAATGAAAAAATGGAAGACAATGTGAAATATCTCCTTGGAAAAACCACTGACCTGGAAAATAGATCCAGGAGAGATAATTTAAAAATTATTGGACTACCTGAAAGCCATGAGCAAAAAAAGAGCCTAGATACCATCTTTCAAGAAATTTTCAAGGAGAACTGCCCTGATATTCTAGAGCCACAGGGCAAAATAGAAATTGAAAGAATCCATTGATCACCTCCTCAAATAGATCCCAAAAAGAAATCTCCTAGGAATATTGTTGCCAAATTCCAGAGCTCCCAGATCAAGGAGAAAATACTTCAAGCAGCCAGAAAGAAACAATTTGAGCATTGTGGAAACCCAATCAGAATAATCCAAGATCTGGCAGCTTCTACATTAAGAGATCAAAGGGCTTGGAATGTGATATTCCAGAGGTCAGTGGAGCTAGGATTAAAACCTAGAATCACCTACCCAGCAAAACTGAGTATCATGTTCCAAGGCAAAATATGGATTTTCAATAAAATAGAAGAGCTTTCTCAGTGAAAAGACCAGAACTGAATAGAAAATTTGACTTTCAAACACAAGAATCAAGAGAAGCATGAAAAGGTAATCAAGAAACGGAAATTGCAAGGGACTTACTAAAGTTGAACTGTTTTGTTTACATTCCTACATGGAAAGATGATGTGTATGATTCATGAGACCTCAGTATTAGGGTAGTTGAAGGGACTATGCATATATACATGTTCATGTATATATATAAGTGAATGTGTATGTATGTATATATCTATGTGTATATGTATGTATGTGTATGTATGTATATATATATATGTGTGTGGTTATATATATATATATATATATATATATATGTAAAAGAGAGAGAGCAGACACAGGGTGAGTTGAAGATGAAGGGAAGATATCTAAAAGAAATAAAATGAAATTAAGGGATGAGAGAGCAACATACTGAGAGAGGGAGATAGGGAGAGATAGAATGGGGTGGATTATCTCGCTTAAAGGTGGCAAGAGGAAGCAGTTCTGTGGGAGGAGGGGAGAGGGCAGGTGAGGGGGGAATGAGTGAACCTTGCTCTCATCAGATTTGGCCTGAGGAGGGAATACCATACATACTCAGTTGGGTATCTTACCCCACAGGAAAGAAGAGGGAGGAAGATAAAAAAAAAAAATAAAAGGCGGGGGGATGATGGAGGGGAGGGCAGATGGGGGTGGAGGTAATCAAAACAAACACTTTGGAAAGGGGACAGGGTCAAGGGAGAAAATTCAATAAAGCGGGGTGGGTTGGGAAGCAGCAAAATGTAGTTAGCCTTTCACAGTATGAGTATTGTGGAAGGGTTATACATAATGATACATGTGCGGCCTAGGTTGAATTGCTCGACTTCTTGGGGAGGGTGGGTGGGAAGGGAACAGGGGAGAGAATTTGGAACTCAAAGTTTTAAATACAGATGTTCAAAAAAAAAAAGTTTTTGCATGCAACTAAAAAATAAGATACACAGGCAATGGGGCGTAGAAATTTATCTTGCCCTACAAGAAAGGAAGGGAAAAGGGGATGAGAGGGGAGGGGGTGATAGAGGGGAGGGCTGACTGGGGAACAGGGCAACCAGAATATATGCCATCTTGGAGTGGGGGGAAGGGTGGAAATGGGGAGAAAATTTGTAATTCAAACTGTTGTGAAAATCAATGCTGAAAACCAAATATGTTAAATAAATAAATAAATTTAAATAAAATAAAAAAAAAAAAGAAAAAGAACTCCCTGGGAAAAAATCCCCAGGGCCAGATGAGTTTGTGAGTGAATTTTGCCAAACATTTAAAGAACAATTAATTCCAACACTATATAAACTATTTGGAAAAATAGGTGAAATCCTACCACACTTCTTTTATGACACAGATACTAATACCTAAACCAGGAAGAACTAACACAGAGAAAGAAAATTATAGACCAAGTTCCCTAATGAATATCAAAGTAAAAATTTTGAACAAAATATTAGCAAGGCAATTACAGCATTACAAGGATTATATACTATGACCAGGTAGGATTATTACCAGGAATGCAGGGCTGGTTTAATAATAGGAAAGCTATCAACATAACTGACCATATCAATAACAAAACCAATCATATGATTTTCTCAATGCATGCTGAAAAATGTTTGACAAAATACAGCACTTAGTCTATTAAGAACACTAGAGATTATATGAATAAAGAGAACATTACTTACAATGATAAGCAGTATCTATCTAAAACCATCAGCAAACTTTATCCATAATGGGGATAAGCTTGAAGCTTTCCCAATAAGATCAGCAGTGAAGCAAGGATGCCCATTATCAGCATTACTATTCAACATAGTACTAGAAATGTTAACTATAACAGTACAGAAGAACAACAAATCAAAGGAATTAAAATAGGTAATGAGGAAACAAAACTATCACTCTTTGCAGATGATAAGATGATATACTTAGAGAACCTTAGAGAATCAACTAAAAAACTACTTGAATTAATTAACAACTTTAGCAAAGTTTCAGGTTATAAGAGAAACCTACATTAATCAACAGCATTTCTTTATATGACCCCAAAGCCCTGCATCAAATGATAGTTAAATTCCATTTGAAATAATTGTAGACAATATAAAATACTTCAGAGTCTACCTGCCATGACAAACCCAGGAAATATATGAACACAATTACAAAACATTTTCCATGCAAATAAAGTCAGAACTAAGTGATTAGAAAAAATATCAATTGCTCATGGGTAGGTCTAGCCAATATAATAAAAATGACAATTATGCCTAAACTAATTTACTTTTTCAGTGCCATACCAATAAAACAAATACATATATATACATACATATATATATATATATGTATATATATATATATATATATACATATATATACAATTAGATAGAGCTAGAAAAAAATAACAAAATTCATCTGGAAGAACAAAAGATCAAGGATACCAAGTGAATTAATGAAAAAAAAAATACAAAGGAAGGTGGCCTAGCAATACCAGATCTCAAACAATATTATAAAACAGTAGTCATCAAAACTATCTGGTACTGGCCAAGAAATAGAGTGGTGGATCAGTGGAACAGATTAGGTACATAGGACACTATAGACAATGACTATATTAACCTAGTGTTTGAAAAATCCAAAGACCACAGCCTTTGGGATAAGAACTTATTATTTGGCAAAAACTTCTGGAAAAACTAGAAAATGATAGGACACAAACTTAGGTTTAGACCAATATCTCACATCATATACCAAGTTAAGATCCAGATGGATGCATGATTTAGACATAAAAGGTGACACCATAAGCTGCTAATTAGAAGACCAAGAAATAGTCTTTCTGTCAAATCTATGGGGAGTGGAATAAATCATTATCAAACAAAAGATACAGAGCATTATGAAATGTATAATTTTGATTATATTAATTTTTTAAAAGCTTTTTTTTTGGAAGGAGGTAGACAGAGCATTTGGGGTCAAGTGATTTGCCCAAGGTCACACAGCTAGTAAGTGTGTCTAGTGTCTGAGGCTACATTTGAACTCAGGTCCTCCTGACTCCAGGGGCCAGCCCTCTACTCACTGCTCCACCTAGCTGCCTTTAAAAATGCTTTTGTACAAAGAAAACCAATGAAACCAAGATTAGAAGGAAATCAGAAATCTGGGAAACAATCTTTACAGCAATTATCTCTGATAAAGGCCCCATTTCTCAAATATATGGAGAACTGAGTCAAATTTATATGAATACAAGTTATTTCCCAATTAATTAATGGTCAAAGGATATGAAAAGGTAACTTTTAGATGAAGAAATCAAAGCTATCTATAGGCATATGAAAAAGTGCCGTAAATCACTTTTGACTAGATAAATGCAAATTAAAATTACTCTGAGGTACCACCTCACACCTATCAGATTGACTAACATAACAAAAAAGGAAAGGGAGAAATGTTGAAGAGTATGTGAGAAAATTGGGACAATAATGTACTATTGGTGGAGTTGTGAACTGATCCAACCATTCTGGAGAGTAATTTGGAAGTATGCCCAAAGGGCACCAAACTGTGCATACCCTTTGATCCAGCAATACCACTACTTCCTAAGTCTGTATCTCAAAGAGATCATGAAAAAGGGGAAAGGAACAACATGTGAAAATATAGTAGCCCTTTTCCTGGTGGCAAAATATTAGAAATTGAGGGTATACCTATCAATTGGGGAATAGCTGAACAAGTTGTGGTATATGAATTAACAGAATACTGTCATGCAATAAGAAATGATGAATGGGCAGAGTTCAAGAAAAAAAAATACCTTGGTAAGACTTGCAGGAACTGATGGAAAGTGAAATGAGCAGAACCAGGAAAACATTGTATACAGTATCAACAATATTGTGTGATAATCAACAGTGAATAACTCAGCTCTTCTCAGCAACACAATGATCCAAGACAAGTACAAAGGACTCACAAAGGAAAATGCTATCCCCATCCAGATAAAGAACTGATGGACTCTGAATACAATTCAAAGCATATGTTTTTCACTTACTATACTCTTTTTGTAGTTATTATCCTTTTGATCTGTTTCTTCTTTCATAACTCTGACTAAAGTGAAAATAGCATGTATAACCTGCATCAAATTGCCTGCCATTTTTTGGAAGAGGGGAGGTGAAGTAGGGAGGGGGGGCGGAGAAAAATTTGAAACTCAAAATCTTGTAAAAATTGTCTTGACATGGAATTGGAAAGAAAAATAAAATGTCATTAAAAAAAGAAAGAAAGAAGAAAAGCAGGCAACTGCTTATGATGATCCCCCTATGTATGGTTTCCATGGCTGATTTCCCTGGTCCTTGCCTTTGTGCCTGCCTAATTCCAGGACAACCAGAGAGCACCTATCAGTACAACCTTCACAAACTTCACTGAGTCCCATTTGGCTAATGCTCACTTCTTTCAACAACTTTCTTTATTGGCTTGTCTTTCTTTCCTAATCAATTTTATCGCTTGTGAGTAACTGAGACTCTGGTCATACTTTTCAGACATCCTTACTTATTGCTATAACAATTCATCATCTAAGGTCTCCCTAAGGACTTGAACAAACCAAGTATATTTCATAAGCTCTAAGGTCACTGCTACTTTAATTACCACTTTCTTCAGTATCATTTCTAACCTTTGTACAAAGCTGAATACTTTTTTTCACCCTCCCCTTGGGCTATCGTTAAGAACTTGAATTGAAGGTCCTCCACAGTCTCCATGCTCCCAAAGTGATTATCCAGTACCCTGAAGCATTCGTGCACTGAAACTGATGGGTTTTCCATTTTTAACATACACAACACATAAAACACAAGCCCTCTGAGGATCTTTAGCAATTGTCTTTGTTTTTTCTGTGTCTGACAACTGCCAGCCTTGAAGCATATTAGAATCATATACCAGCTAGAGTTCATATTTCTTCTCCCCTAGTAGAGCAATAGAATATCCTAAGAATAATAGCAAGGTCTCACAGAAAAAATAAAACATTTAGAGTACAGTTCAAATATTTTTTGGAGGTTGACCAAGGACCTATGGCCTTTTTCTGGTGATATGGTCATGTTTACGCTGGAGAGATACTGTCCTAGATTAATAGCTTTGCCATATCTGATATTTTCTCCTTTCTCTAGGAAGGAACTAAGTCTCTTTAAGCGTGTGAATCTGAGGATTTTATTAATAACTTTCACATATAGCCCGAATCTAGGCAATTTAGAAGGCCTGGATGCCTCAGAAAACTCACAAGTGTTAGCATTTGCAAGTAGCTCCCTCCTGAAGATTTTGCACTATATTGTTTACCTGCCCAGAATCTTCAAAACAGGAGTTTTCTAAGGAGCCCACACATAATTTCAGTTATAGTCTCTAAATCTGTAAATCTACGTTTGTCCTAATGTCCCAAGCTGCTAATGAAATGACAAGACATTGCCTTGGTTCGCCCTCAAAAGATAGTACACAGCTCTATACTGCGTATTAGTCCTACATTAGTGATTTCAGGAAAATAGTGTTCAGGCATAGCTATTGCAAATATAGAAGATACATGCTTCTGTAACTAATCTTAACTAGATTTCTTAAATGTAACCTTTATGCCAGGGACCGTCTCATGACCTAAAGGGACTAGATACACTTCATGGGATTTGCTCACTCTCTTGCTCCTACTTAGGAAATTTGAGAAAATGAATGAATGGAATGCCTGTGCCACATACTGTTCAAATAAAACACACGGCTCTTCAAATGAAAGTGCATAGTTCATAGAAATACAAAAGAAGTTTTTTTTTTAATTAGGAGACTGAAAACCAAGCAGAGATTTTAAAGAAACAATCATTACTTACACAGATTTATGTAAATCTCCCATGGTCATGTATAGTCCTGAATACGAAAATTCCTCTTTTAGAATCATCCCCAACACACAAATCCTATTTAAGATCTGCTAAAGGATAAAGAAAAGGTGCAATTTTTTTCTCTACAACTTAAAAGCTAGCGATACAAAGAAAGGGAAAAACAGAAAAATGATCTCTATTGTCAAGAAACTAACATAGAAATGTGAGAGGTGGCTGGGTCCCTTCTGGGGAGATGATTCCAAAGGGTCACGTGCTCTTCGCTAATCTCATTGCTGATGGCTCTAGAGGAGAATCTTGTACAGCCCTCCCTCACTCCAATCAATGTCAATTGCAAGTCATGTCATCATTTCCCTGATATCATGGTCCTCTTCGAGAATGAAGGACAAATACAACCTGTGAGTAACCTGTCCTCCCCTCCCCTTCCCTCCTCTCCTCTTCTCTGAAGGTGTATTTCGATGAATGAAGGCTGCCTCCATTACTTTGGGTTTACTGGCTAGATTTCTTTCTCAAAAACCAAGACTTAGCCCCACCTCACTCTGGAGCTCAGTGATTGGACAATAGGTACCTGCCCTCCTAGCACAGAGTGAATGTAAATACTAAATAATAACTGTTTCTCTTTTGGCCAGGACCTCTGAGGGTCTTCACCTCCCAGTTTAATTTTTTTTTGAGTCTTTGATTAAAGGGGCCAGCCCTTGACTAACTTCTTAAAGAGGCCTATTCACTGAATGGGCTTTACCTCACTCATAGTGAGCACCTCAAAAGACCTTAGCCTAGAAGGACCAGGGTCTCCCAATGCATCCTGGGGCATCTCCAGTTGTCCTGGTGAATATTAGGCCACTGGACCCAGATGGCTCTACAGGAGAAAGTGAGAATGGTAACCTTGCACAGTCCTCCCTTACTCAAATCAAAGTCAACTGCAAGTCAGGTCATCATTTCCTTCATGTCATGGTCCTCTTTGAGAACAAAGGACAAACACAATAAATATCATTGCCTCTAGATTCATTTATCTAGAAAAATTCCCAAAAGAAAACCTAAATATGCCTCATGTAAAGGGTTTTTCAAATATCTTTCAAGGTCCTTGAATACTAAAAGGCACTAAATATCAACATGGTTACTGAGTAATAGAAGCTTTTTTTTTTCACCCAGCAGAAAATATACATGAGGCTAAGGACTCACATGCCCATGAACAAACACAGAGGTACAAATATTCAACTAGCCTATGAGACTTTTCCCAGAATAGAAGGCAACTTGGGATTGTTGCTGGGACAACTCAGTACCATTCTGGTGACTCGTCTTTTTCTTCCTCCCAATCTTCAGCGTGTTCAAGACCCTAAGTGCCTCCATGTCATTTAGACTACCTCAAATGTAAATATGCTTTGGATGTTACTGAACAGTAAGCTCTTTTTCATCATGCCTGCACTATCAAAATATCTGACTGATTTTGTTCTCCAGTTTGATGCTTCGGGTTTAGGATTAGAATGAAATGAGACAATAGTAGATCACATAGCATTTAGTAAAAGAAGATTTTCTCAACAACATCAAGAAAAGAACATTCATCAAAGCAAGGGTTCAGTTGCAATCAACTCCCCTGAACCCCGTACAACGGTGTGTACATTCACAAGAGGACTCAAACAGCAATAAGAAGTCAATTAAGTCTGATACAATGGGATCACTATCTTAAATCTCTCACCTCTATACCTCTTCCAAGCCAGGCTACATCTTCCTTTAAAAGTATCTATACTGCCTTGAGATTTAATTGCCTCAAGGGATTAAGAATCATTTATGTAGCTTGGTGGTCCTATGGGAACAAAAAAACTCAGTAGGCAGAAAGAAGTTGTTGTAGTGTATGGCCCAGCGGTATGAATAAGATGAGTTTCTGTGCTCAACTGAATCAGTGCTCTATCCTGAATGAACAGCCTTCCCTTGCACTGAACATCTTTCCTTTTTGGTAAAGTGAACCTCCTTTCATTGACTTGTGGATGAATTATGAGAGTCTGATTTTATTCTAGATTTGGATATAAACTACCAGGGAATGAGCCTCAATCAGGCCCAGTCTATTGTACTTAAGGAGCACTGACTACTCATGCTCTGGACTTTTATGCATTAAGAGACCAGGAGATTACATCAGAAGTTGGAGACAGTCCTCTGGGTCAAATAAGTTTCAAGAAGTTTCTTTTCAATTTTATTTTGTTAATAACTAACTTATGTACCCTACCCTATCAGCATTAGATATTTCTCAACACCCTACTCCCATTTGCAGAATTTTGGAAGAAGACACTAAATGTTGAGGCAAAGATTGAGTCCTAAAAAGCTTGGTGCATCATACAGTATGATCTTCTTACTTTTATAAGCCACTTTTATTGACTGATTCTCCTATTGACCAATAACAATAAAAATCCTCATTTTCTATCATTTTGATTGAATATCTCTTCAATTTGATCAAGGATAAACTATGGCTAACAGAGCAGCTAGGTGGCACAAAAGACAGAGTGCTGGCACTTGAGCCAGGAGTCAAAAGTTCAAATCCAACCTCAGACAAGTGGCCCCAGGCAAGTCATTTAACTCTATTTGCCTTACTTTCCTCATCTGCAAAATGAGCTGGGGAAGGAAATGGCAAACCACTGCAAACCGCAAATGGAATCTCAAAGAGTCAAACATAACTAGTCAACGCCATACAGAGAGAGAGAGAGAGAGAGAGAGAGAGAGAGAGAGAGAGCAAAAAACAAAACATAATTTTATCCCATTGATTGAGGGATCTTTAAACTGATGAGGCTTTAAAATGATCAAGGACTCTCCATCTCTGAAAATATTTTAAAAATTAGACTGAAAATAAAAAAAGGATACAAGAGCTAGAATGCTTCTGGGTGAGGCATTAACAGAAAGCACTCTTTTCTGGTATATAGAGCTATGTATAAGGATGATTATAATGTCATCAATGAAAGAGTTAATTCTGGTTGCAATGATGAAAACAATGGAGCCAAAAGGAAGAACACATTTGTGGGGAAAGATAAGCTGTGTATTGGGATTAATGGTAGATTAATGGTGACATCAATCAACTTCACCAGGTAATTGCTTAGCACTTCATTTTGCCTGTATTGCTACTAATCCATTTATGAACATGTCTATCTTATTCAGGTTGTGGTTTTCCAATTCTCTATAAGCCTGATTATAAGCCATAATTATTTTATCCTTTTATCATGGTATATTGATAGAACCAGTTGATAACAAAACCAACATTTAATTTTTTTTTGAAAAAGAAAAGAATGGGAAATACAATTGGTGTTATAGGCTACAGAATGTGTTATGATGACCTTGAAGAAAACAGAAGCTATTAATACTCATGACTTCTTTCTCATTTCTACAAAATCTTAATGAATTTAGACTAAGCATACATTCATTATCTTTGATTAAATTTTGAGAAGGTAACAGATAAGTTTTCACAAAGAATTTTATAATAAATCATAAAATCTCAGAATCTCTAGATAGGACAAGAACTCATAGGTGATCTAGTTCAACATGTTCCTCAACAGTATTCCTTTCTTTTCATTCTAGTCGGTCATATTGGCATACTTGCAGGTCCTCAAAATCAGTGCTTTATTTCTCACTTCCTTGACTCTGCATTGACTGTTCTGCCCTCACAGCACCCCCAACACTTGAAATGTTCTCTTTTTTCATCTCTACTTTCTAAAACCTCAAGTTGCCTTCAGGTCTCACGTCAAATGCCACGTTATACAAGAGGTCTTCCCTAGTCTTCTCTAGTTTCTAGTGCCTCCTTCTCTAAAGCTATCTTTCTTCTACTTTCTATGTCCTATAGATACCCTTAATTCAATATATCCAAAATTGAACTCATTATCTTTCCCCCTAAAAACTTCCCCACTTCCAAAATTCCCTATTACCATCCAGGACACCACCTTCATTTGAGACACCCAGGCTCCCAACCTCCTCAGCTTATTTCTCTCTCACTTATCATATATAATTCCAATTTTACCTTTGTAATATTTCTCACATGTGATCCTTATGGCTTCTAACAGTAGCACCATTCTGGTGCAGAACTTCATTTCCTCATGCCTGTCATATTGCAAAAGCCTGCTGGTTGGTCTGCTTCTCCCAAGTGTCTCCTCAATCCTCTTTTCAGCTATCAAATTGAGTTTTCTAAAGTGCATGTCTTCCCATGTCATCCCTTTATTCAATAAACTCTTGTGGCTCCTTATTTTCTCCAGGATGAAATAGAAAATTCTCCCCTTAGTGTACAAAGCCCTTTGTAACTAGCCCCACACCTCTACCTTTTCAGTCTCCTTATGGCTTATACCCCTTCTTCCAAGTATTCTTCAATATAGTGATATTAGCTTCTTTCTTATTCTTCTAACAAGATGCTCCATATCCCAGCATTGGACATTTATACAAGCTGATCCTGTGTAAATGGAACGCTGGAATGCTCTTCCTCATCTCTAACTTCTGTCTTCCCTGGCTTCCTTCAAGTCCCAGTTCAAATCCTACCTTCTACAGAAGACTTTCCTAATACCTCTTAGTTCTTTATTTGTTATGTATATATGTATGTATATTTACATATTATATATATGCCTATATATAGGGTGTATATACATATGTATGTCTATATATGCATATATGTATACATACATAAACATATATATACATACATATATATATATATATATATATATATACACAGAGAGAGAGAGAGAGAGAGAGAGAGAAAATTAATTGCTTGTTTATTGTCTCCCCCATTAGATTGTGAGTTCTTCCAGGGCAGGAATTGTCTTTATTTTTATATTTTTATATTCCCAACACAATGCTTAGCACAAAGTAGGTGCTTAATAAATGCTATTGACTTATTAGGAGGTTAAGTTTGAATAAGTAGATATGAAAGTCATCTTCAAAGAGATAAATTTAAATACATTGGAGCTGGTGAGATCACTAAGCAAAATAGTATAGATGTAGAAGAGAAATGGGCCCAGGGCAGAACCCTGGAGAAAACTCACCATTAGACAGCATGACCCAGAGGAAGATTCAACACAGAGATTGAGGAGTCTTATAGGAAGAGAACCAGTATAGAGCAGTGTCACTGAAGCCCAGAAAGATGTGAGTATAAGAGAGAAAAAGGTGATCTACAGTGTCAATTGCTGTAGAGAAATAAAAAAAAAATTATGACATTGAGGAAAGGGCCATAAGATTTGGCAATTAAATGGCTATTAGTTGACTTTTCCTACATTCTATTTACCAATAATACTGAGAATTAGTCATATATATATATATATATATATAATTTTTTTTCTTTCCAGACATGTGAACACCTAGCATAGAATACTTTCCACTGATACAGATTGGTAAATTTGAGTCGTACTGATGTGAGGGCACTGAGATTAAGTGACTTGCCTATGGTCACACAGAAATAGTATTTCAGAGGCAGGGCTCAAACCCAAATCTACCTGACATTAAGACCAATCCTCTCTCCATTACAGTATTCTGCTTCTCAGTCAGACCATCATACAAAGCAAACTTAATAAAGTTATTCATATCTGGAGGTTGAGGGGGTGGGTTAATTAGCTGTCTTGATCCTGTGTAACAGAGAAAGAAGGTATTATGAAGGCAGAAATGAGTGACAGTGCCTATAAGATATACCATATGGATTCTAAAGAAGAGACACTTCGGGATGAAATGGAGATTAGCAGAGGTTGCTTATATAATAAAAATGCTGCTGTAATGTTTCAGTTTTCACTGTTACAAAATGGTCCTGTCTAGACAGCAGTTGTCAGTCACAGAAATACCTCTAACAACTCTCTCTCTCTCTCTCTCTCTTGCTCTCTCTCTCTCTCACTCCTCTCCTCCCCTGACAAATATACATACACACATGTTCTATGCCCATGGAATAATAGACATATTCTTTCCATAAGTGGTATTTTAATAGACCTTGGGTCTAGCAGGGATCTTGGGAATTCATTTTGATCCTGAAGGAAACATAATAGACATTATTTATTTATATAGCATGTTAAGTTTTGTAAATCACTTCGTACATATTATTTTATTTAATCTTTATAAAAAACTTGTGATGTCAATGCTGATATCTTCATTTTTACAAAAGAAGAGAGTGAAATTGAAAGTTCAGTGACTTGCTCAAGGCCATGTATGAGATATATATGTGGTAAAAGTCAAAATTACATCTTTCTGAATCTAGGTCTGTAACTATTTTGACTAGACCATCCAGGTGGTCTGTGTGTATGTGTACGTGCGTGTGTGTATGTGTGTGTGTATATATATATACACACACACACACACACACACATATATGTATATGAATGTATATGTATATGTATACATACATATGTATGTAGGTATATTATATATACCTACATGCATACTTCTATACATATATATGATTTAATGCATATTTCTTTTTTAAAATTTAATTTATTTAACATATTTAGTTTTCAGCACTGATTTTCATAAGAGTTTGAATTATGAATTTTCTCCCCATTTCTACCCTCCTGTATTAGGAGGGCAGAGTTTATAATTTCAAAGAGGATCATATATATGTCTGAAAGGTTCGGAACCGCCGTATATAAGAAATTCTCAAGATAAGAGGCAGAAGAATCAAAGCATATATTTAGGCTCCAGAGTAACAGATCCACAAACCAGCATCCCCATTTTGATATATTGATCAAAAGCTTCCAGGCCCAATAAGTACGCCTCACAAGAGTAACCAGGAGGCCACAGAGAAGCATGATGGTGTACAGCAAAATCATATACATGCTTCCCCTCTATGGTAAAAAGATTACCCACTGGGCTCAAGTTCTTGTTCAGCTTCCTCCCGTAGGTCAGCTCTGCTACCGGCAGCTCCTGCTTCGGCTGTGGCTGTAGCTATAGCAGCCTCTGGCTCCAACGGAAGCTGTTTTTAACCATCCGGCTTCTGCGGGGGTGTAAGATATGCCGGGGAAAGCACAGGTTCTTTCAATCTGTTTAAGCAAGGTGAAGGGGTTGACCAGGAAAGCACAGGTTCTTTCGATCAGCTTCAGCAAGGGAAGCAAGGTGAAGGGGCCAACATACAAACAGCATTCAGTCCAGGGGAAAAAGCCAAACTATTCAAGGGCACTTGTTGACTAAGTGCTAAGGAGCCCATTTTTGGTTGCCAACACACCTCCCACCCACTCCAAGATGGCGTATATTCTGGTTGCCCCATTCCCCAGTAAGCCCACCCTTTTGTCACCCCACTCCCCTCTCATCCCCCTTTCCCTTCTTCTCCTGTAGGGCAAGATAAATTTCTATGCCCCATTGCCGGTGTATCTTATTTCCTAGTTGCATGCAAAAACCTTTTTTTGTTTGTTTTTGAACATCTGTTTTTAAAACTTTGAGTTCCAAATTCTCTCCCCTCTTCCCTCCCTACCCACCCTCCCTAAGAAGGCAAGCAATTCAACATAGGACACAGGCATATCATTATGTAAAACCCTTCCACAATACTCATGTTATGAAAGACTATGTTTTGCTCCTTCCTAACCTATCCCCCTTTATTGAATTTTCTCTCTTGACCCTGTCCCTTTTCGAAAGTGTTTGTTTTTGATTACCTCCTCCCCCTATCTGCCCTCCCTTCTGTCATTCCCCCCTTTTTATCTTCTTCCTCCTTCTTTCCTGTGGGGTAAGATATGCAATTGAGTGTGTATGGTATTCCCTCCTCAGGTCAAATCCAATGAGAGCAAGATTTACTCATCCCTCCTTACCTGCCCCCTCTTCCCTTCCTACAGAACCACTTTTTCTTGCCACTTTTATGTGAGATAATTTATCCCATTCTATCTCTCCCTTTCTCCCTCTCTCAATATATTCCTCTCTTATCCCTCAGTTTGATTTTATTTTTTTAGATATCATCCCTTCATATTCAACTCACACTGTGCCCTCTGTGTGTATATATTATACACACACACATATATACATATACATACACACACATATATATACATATACCTACATATACACATACATACATATACACACATACATACACATATACGTATGCATATTCTTTTCAGCCACTCTAATACTGAGGTCTCATGAATCATACACATCATCTTTCCACGTAGGAATGTAAACAGAACAGTTCAGCTTTGGTAAGTCCCTTGGGATTTCTCTTTCTTGTTTACCTTTTCATGCTGCTCTTGATTCTTGTGTTTGAAAGTCAAATTTTCTATTCAGCTCTGGTCTTTTCACTGAGAAAGTTTGAAAGTCCTCTATTTTATTGAAAATCCGTATTTTGCCTTGGAGCATGATACTCAGTTTTACTGGGCAGGTGATTCTTCGTTTTAATCCTAGCTCCACTGACCTCCGGAATATCGTATTCCAAGCCCATCGATCCCTTAATGTAGAAGCTGCTAGATTCTGTATTATCCTGTTTGTTTTTCCACAATGCTCAAATTGTTTCTTTCTGGCTACTTGCAGTATTTTCTCCTTGATCTGGGAACTCTGGAATTTGGCGATAACATTCCTAGGAGTTTTCTTTTTGGGATCTTTTTGAGGAGGCAATCAGTGGATTACTTCAATTTCTACATTACCCTCTGGCACTAGAATATCAGGGCAGTTCTCCTTGATAATTTCTTGAAAGATGATGTCTAGGCTCTTTTTTTGATCATGGCTTTCAGGTAGTCCAATAATTTTTAAATTATCTCTCCTGGATCTATTTTCCAGGTCAGTGGTTTTTCCAATGAGATATTTCACATTGTCTTCCATTTTTTCATTCCTTTGGTTCTGTTTTATAATATCTTGATTTCTCATAAAGTCACTAGCTTCCACTTGCTCCAATCTAATTTTTAAGATATTATTTCTTCAGTGGTCTTTTGGACCTCCTTTTCCATTTGGCTAATTCTGCCTTTCAAGGCATTCTTCTCCTCATTGGCTTTTTGGAGCTCTTTTGCCACTTGAGTTAGTCTATTTTTTAAGGTGTTGTTTTCTTCAATGTTTTTTTTCCAGTATATTTTTGTGTCTCCTTTAGCAAGTCATTGACTTGTTTTTCATGGTTTTCTCACATCATTCTCATTTCTCTTCTCAATTTTTCCTCTACTTCTCTAATTTGCTTTTCCAAATCCTTTTTGAGCTCTACCATGGCCTGAGACCAGTTCCTGTTTTTCTTGGAGGCTTTTGATGTAGACTCTTAGACTTTGTTGACTTCTTCTGGCTGTATGTTTTGGTCTTCTTTGTCACCAAAGAAAGATTCCAAAGTCTGAGTTTGAATCTGAGTCCATTTTCACTGCCTGGCCATGTTCCCAGCCAACTTACTTGATCCTTGAGTTTTTCATCAGGGTATGACTGCTTGTACAGTAAAGAGTACTTTGCTCCATGCTTGAGTGGATGCGCTGTTGTTTTCAGAGCTATTTCTATACAGCCAGCTCTGGCACACCAGCACTCCTCCTTCCCCAAGAACCACCAGCCAGGACCTGACTGGGATCGTCAGCAGGCTGTGCACTGCTGCTCTGATCTGCCACCTAATTCCTCCCACCAGGTGGGCCTGGGCCTGGAAGCAAATGCAGCTGTAGTTCTGTAGCTGCACCTCCCCCGCTGCCCCCGGGGTGGTGGCCGAACCTCGAACTCCTTCCACTCTGTCCCCTACAGCTTTTCCCACTAAACTTCTCTGTTGTCTTTGGTGTTTGTGGGTTGAGAAGTCTGGTAACTGCCACAGCTAATTGAGTCAGGGTGCTAGGGCCCCATTCCACCTGGCTCCTGATCTGGTTGGTCCTGCCACTGCCCACGCTGGGCTCAGCTCTCCTCCGCCCCCAGCTCCGTGCACAGTAGACCTCATCCAGCAACGATCCAGGCTGTGCTGGGCTGGATCCCTGCTTCCCTCTGCTATTTTGGGGTTCTGTAGTTCTAGTATTTGTTCAGAGCCATTTTTATAGGATTTTGGAGGGGCCTGGCAGGGAGCTTATGCAAATCTCTGCTTTCCAGCTGCCATCTTGTCTCCACTCCCTCTAATGCATATTTCTTATATTAAATGAGGCTTATACATATTATGTTATAGCCCTAGAATAAATAGAGTATTATTATTACCTTGAAAAAGTAGCATATTTAATTATCTTTGTAAGAATCTTTTTACTTGGAACATGCCCTACACATCAAAGGAAAAGAAAATTGTGTATGTGGTAGGATTTGAGGAACATTGAAAAGTGGTTTTGGTCCTAAATCTGTCCCTCTATTCATTAAAGACCCATGCTAATTACTTTTTTTTTGGCTAAAGTATCAAAAGCCCTTGCTAAAATGCAAGTGTATTTTCTGAGAATAGTGACATTAAATTGTTATCAGCCATCATTATTTTAGGTAAATTACTGTACCTGATTGTCTATCAGGAAGGCCCTAAGAGAACAGGTATTTTACATTTTACTGGCGATAGGTGAAAGAAAGTGTTAGTGCATGGGATCTGTCTATGAAGGATATTTCTGACTAAGAAAATTCTAATCCATCAGCCAGGGGCCAGTATGAAGAAATCTGATGCTCAACAAGGAGAAAATTATGAGGGGCAGAGATGAATGAGGCAAAATGAAAATCAGGCTAAAGATTTACTTTGTCTGCTTTATACTTATTCTTGGCCAAGTGAATGCTTGTCATCATCATTGTCCTTCTCCTTTTCCTTCTCTTTCTCCTCTTCTTCCTTCTCTTTCATTCCTTGGGGTCACTTAGCCTTAAAAGCTGTGTTGCAATCTGCCTTCTCGCCATTATTAATGGAAAGGTTATTTGACCCCTTTGGGATCTAGATGTATATATACAATATACACATATACATATGCAAAAGTGAACACACACTGACTTCCATTTAAGAAAACCTGCTTGGGCCAGTGAATAAAATTTGGCATTTATTAGCCACCCATATATGCGAAATGCTTCACTGGATGTTATGGAAGGCATAAATAATACCTCTGCCCTATAGCAGTTGGCCATCACATATACTTAAAGGGTGAAAAACTTCTGTTCTACAATGTCATGGTGCCAGTTGCTTTCCATTTGGCATAACTAATAATCTAGAACATAAAGCTGGTATTGAAGGGAATTCCATAAATCTTATGCTAGAACTTAGTTGTGGTGAACTGTGGTTCTAGGGATGGAGCACATATGTTTGTTGGGTGCAGATATAGTGCATCAGGACCAGCTACAAGTCAATGAAAGAGGAAGGGAGAATTTGGGCTCCCACATACTAACTGTGAACTCCAGATTGGAAAGAGAACATCAACTCAAAGTCAACCAACAAATATTTATTAGGTGTCCACTATTTGTCAGCTGGGGCAGCTAGGTGGTGTGGTGGATAGCACACTGGGCTTAGAATCAGAAAGACTCATCTATATAACTTTGAATCCAGCATCAGACACTTAAAAGCTGTGTGTCCCTGTTACCTCAGTTTACTCACATGTAAAATGAGCTAGAGAAGGAAATGGCTAACCTCTCCAGTATCTCTGCCAAAACAAAAACAAATACAACCAAACCAGCAAACCCAAATGGGGTCATGAAGAGTCAGATACAACTTTAACAACTGAACAAAAACCACCTTTCAGTATCTTTATCAAGAAAATCCAAAATGGGGTCATAAAGAGTCAGACATGACTGAAAAACTACTGAACAACCAATGGGACAGCTATTTAGCTCTGTATTTACAATTCAAAGACAAAAATGAAAAGTTCTTGCTTCCAAGGAACTTATACTTAATGAGGGAAACAGTATAGACACAAATATATGTAAATTTATATGTGAAAGTAAATACGAAGTAATTTAGTAGTGTTGGGAGCAGGGGAGGCATTAACAGCTGGAGGGATCAGAAAAGGCCTAATGTATTATAATTATCATAATCATAACCATAATAATCACAACAAAATAACTAATATTTATAGTGCATGCTGTATGTCATTCGCTGTGCTAAACATTTTACAATTTTTATCTCTTTTGATCATCTCAACAAACCTGGGAGGTACGTGAAATTAATATCTCCATTTACAGATGAGAAACTGAGGCAAACAGGGGTTAAGTGACTTGCCCAAGGTCTCACATCTAGTAAGTGTTTGAGGCCATATTTGAACTCAGGTCTTCCTGATTTGGGTTGAGTTTTGAAGAAAGTTAGCTATCCTAACAGGTAGAGGTGAGGATAGATTGAACTTCATACAGAGAAGATAGTATGTGCACTCTCATGGAGATGGGAGTTAGAGAGGCAGGTATAAGGAATGCTGAGTAGAACAATTTGGCTGGACCATGGATTGTCTGAAGGAGAGTAATGCAGAGTAAGTCTGGAAAGGTAGGCTGTATCTTAAAATGCCAATTAGGGAAATTGATATTTTATCCTGGAATCAATAGGGAACCCCCGGAGCTTGTTGAGTCGAGGAGTGGCATGATCCAACCTGCATTTTAAGACTATTGCTATGGCAACTATAACGAGGATGGATTAGAAAGGGAAGAGAGCTGAGACAGAGACACCAATTAGGAGGTGATTACAATACTTCAGGAGAGAAGCGATAAAAGCCTGAAATAGGCAAGTGACTGTATAAGTACAAAGAAAGGGATCATTGTGAGATACGGTCTTGGAGACAGAAATGACATGAATTGGTAATAGATTAGACGTGTAGGTTAAGATGGAGTAAGGAGGAAAGAGTAATTGAAGTCATGAACCTGAATGACAAAAAGCCATGAAATCTTCACTAGAAATAGGAAAATTTACAATGGGGGGGGAGGCAGAAAAAAAGTGCCATGCAGTCGTTGAGATGGCAGTAGCCACTGAAAGCAATAGAGCACCAGAGGAAGAGTAGCAAGATCTAATTCTTATTGGATTGGAATCAGACTTAGATAAAGACGCATGAAGATGAATGAAGATGATTGTAATGTTTCTGAAATTGTTGAAATTAAATGGATCACACAATTTTGAAGAGCAACAAGATATATAACTTTCATGGAATATGTGTTGGCCTATTGTACTATTCTTATATAGGACTTAAATTCTCTGAAGTTTCAGGTGTGGATTCATTTGATGTTCTATACTTCACCATCTCAACTAGTCACTGAATTGTATTAACATCTGTTTTATAAGAGTTATAGCAGAAACACCTAGAAAATTCTGTTGATGACCAGCTTGTCTCTGAAGACCTACCTTCAGAGCTGTTATTAACAGAAACCTACTTCAGAATGGAGCTATGAGAAATTGTTTCCAGGAACCACATGAATACCTGAGCTATCTGAAACTCAACTGGAGATTAAAAGGATATTGGGAGAGGGGTACTAGGGTAGAAAGGCACTTGATCATTGTATTACCTGGAGCACACATGAATTCTCCCTTTCCCCTGTGCCATTCTCCATATAAGGCTAGCTTACCGAAGGGGACTGCCTCCAATGGATTTTTGTCAGTGCATCAACCCTACTCCTGTCTAACCATAACACATAGGTGGAGAAGGTATGAGGGACTTATCATCTTTTGCTGGGCCATTTGTAATCATGAACCAAGGGTAATAATTAAACCTCTCATGGATGGCCTTGTGAAAAATGTTGAACCATGTAATTATTACTTTAATTTCAATGGATGCCGATCATGCCTGATAGTATCAACCTGGTCTATAGATGCTAATTCAATGGAGACAGGGTTCCATATAATCAGGAGGAGATGTGAATTTGAAAATTGATCCCCCACTTTATTCTGTATTATTTGTTAATTATTGATTAAGAATTGTATCTAATTTCTGGAATCAGTATTTATGAATTAGGTTAATAGCTTGACTACTTGGCATTAGAAGGTCCAATTTCCTAATCAAAGTATAACTTCTTTATTTTTCTGGACTACAGTTTGGACCCTTGTCTTGGATGGGATTACAAGGTGGATAAATCCCAGGAATCATAAGATGATCTGCCTGGCCAATAAATTATGGGCTGTTTAACATTGAACTTTCCAGAGATTGATGATGAATTATGTCTTTTCCCTATTATTATGTGTCCTGAAAAATCCCTTCCTGGAAATCAGGTTACATGTGAGCTCGCCCTACATCTTTATGAACTGTATAGAAGACTGCTCTGTCTGCTCTAATGAGCCTCTGGTCACTGTAGGACCATTGACCTCTATTACTGGCAAATGCTAGCCTTGCCAATAAATAGATTATTCTCGGAACTTTTGTGCCTCAGTTTCTCTTCATTGCAGATTTTTATCATGACATTATATAAAATAAAATCTTTCTGTGTGTTTTTAGTTCTACATTGAAAATGGGTAGTACACAACACTTTTGCCAAGCAAAGAACTAGAAACAAAATAGATGCTCATTGATTGGGGAATGGCTAAACAAAAGTGGTACATAACTGTAGTGGAATATTATTGTGCTATAAGAAGTTACAAATATAATGAAATAGAGAAGCATAGAAAGACAAATAAACTCATGAATAATGAGGCAGAGCCAAGAAAAGAACATGAACAATGATTACAACAACGTAAATACAAAAAATTATGAAACAATTGAAAATTAACATTAAAAATATAAAAAATAAGCCTTTCCCAAAAGAGGGGATATGAGAAGTCACTTCCTTTACCCCTTTGGGAATGTGAGGACTCCACATGTGGAACATTTCATATAATGTCACATTTCTTTAAAACTGTATTGATCAGTTTGGCTAAATTTATTTTCTCTTCTTTTTTCTTATTTTTTTCTTTAAAAAATTCTATTGTGATATGAGATAGTTCTCTGGGAGAAGAAAAGAGGAGGGATTTGGAGTAAAATGTGGGCAATATACAAATGAAGGTTATCAATAAAATATATATTTTTAAATGAGAGCAGAGAACCACAACCATAAGCTTTCCTCTTCATATCTCATCTTTTTATGACTTTATTAAGTCTCTGAATGTGTTTATTTCCTTCTTCCTTACACAATTATTCATGATCTCTAGTTGCATAGGTCATCCTTTGTATTGATAATTTTATACATGGTTAATCTGGAATTTGGTTTTATCAAACCAATTAAAAATAATTAGCAAGCAATTAATAGAGTAAATCATAGTTGATACTGTATAGAGTCTTCTTCAGAAAATCATTTCTGAAAGCCTGCTAGTTACTAATTTTTTATATATTTTCATTGAGGATATCCTAAATGCATGCTTAAAATCTATACTGTTGGAGGAAGTAAACTCTCACAAAGATTTTTACAGAAATGAGAAAGTAGAAATAAGTCCAGAATATGGAATAAAGTTGGCCCAATGGCTCAATGAATGACTCCATTAATATATACAATTTGGACATGTACAATGAGCTAGAGCCAAAAGTGAAAAGGAAGTGGATGAAAAGCTATGTCTATATTACAACTGAAAAATTGTATAGTGGTTGGCTGAATGATACCAATTTTGTTCCTTCCTCCAAAGCCCGTCTTTTGAACAGTAATATCCTCCTGGTGAGACCATATGGTATCATGTCAATAATTACCCTTCCAGCAAGAGAACCTATAAATGGATCTTAGCGATCCATTCCTGAGTTCCACAGACTGTTCCCTCTTCACTATCAAATAACTGCTATCTGAATGCACCTGGTATCAGCAAAACCTTAGGGCTGAAGCTTACACATTTCTTAGCTTGCACACTAAATTTCTAGTAAGGAATTATTTCATGAGTGATAGTTCAATTTTAGTGCACCTACTCTTGAGTTTAAAGTTTCTCCAGGACAGAAGAAACCATATTTTATCCAACCTTTTTGTAGGCAGGGGAGAATATTGTTAGGTCTGGATCAGTAGAACAAGGAATTACCTGAATTGGTAGCATTATTTGAATTCTATTGGGCCGTAACTAATTACCATTTTTACATAATTATAATTTTAAATGGTGCAAATATGAATACATGGGACTACTTAAAAGGATTCATTATTTACACTAATAAGGACCCAGCTGTAGTAGAAAGGACATCAAATTGGCAGTCATTACCTTATGTTTGAGTCCAAGGAATCTTGGGGACTTGCGGGGAGTGAATATTCTGTTTTGCTGTTAACAAACAAATGGAGTAAACAGGGAATTTCCCATAATAAGTGAAGAGATGTGCTAACTAGCTATCTGAAATGTATTCATATATCTAGGCCCAAATGAAGTAAGTTTTAGGATATTGAAAAAAACTGGCAATGTGTTTCCTGAGTCACTGATAATGACCTATAAAGGGTCATTTAGAATGATACTGACCTGGAACACGGAAAATGTCCTTATTTTGAAAAGAAAAAGAAAAGAGTGAAATATGCAAACTACAGAATTATGAGTTTGATTTCTACAATATAGTAGTTTTAAAATAAGTTTTATTAATATCTTTTGTTTTTAATCTCTTACTTTTCTCAATATATCCCTCCCTCCCTCATTTATCTACTAAAAATTACCTCCTATAGTAGAGAATTTTTTAAAAGGGCAAAATAAATGTGACTTTTCCTATTAATTATTTTGGGCCCAATTTGGTCATTATGATTTGAAAACATTCAGTTTTGATTGTCTTGTTGCTATTCTTTGTATTCGCATGGGTTTAGTCATTAAGCATATGGCTTTTCTCTTTTGGCTTATTTTACTTTGTATCAGCACATCTCTTTCCATGCTTCCTTGTATTCATAGTGTGTGTTTCTCATAGGTCAGTGACATTCCATTCTATTCACATATTAAACTGGTTTAACTGTTCCCCAATCAATGGGCATTTACTTTGTTTCTAATTCTTCATTAAGAAAGGAAGGGGAATACTCTCATAAATATTTTGGTGTATATGGGCCTTTCTTTTATAATCTATTGTTGGAAGGATGGATTGTGACTAGTTGAAGGGAGAAGTAGTGGTCACTAAGACTTACCATGACTTCATCAAGAAGAGTCCATGCCAGACTAAAAATATTTCATTTTTTGATAGGATTGCTGAATGGCAGAGAAAAGAACTGTTGTAATCATACATTACCTAGATTCCAGGAAAGTTTTTCAGAGGTTCTATTTATCACTACACACAAAATGGAAAGATACAAACTGGAGGAAATTCAGAAATGGGTTCAAAATATATTCATCAAAAGTTATGTTACCTTGGAAGAACCTCTTGACTAGGGCATCCTGTGGAACTATCTCTGCTTTTCAAAATTTATATTAATTTGGATGAAGGCCAAAAAAGGGAGATTGCAAGTTACATGAAGTTAGATATATAACTAGTATTCTAGATGATAGTGAGGATGAAAAAAAATAACCATTTAGTACTATGGAATGAATTAAATCCAATGAAACTGGAAATGAATAAATGTAAAATTCTATACTTAGGTTAAAAAATTAACAATATAATACCATGGGGGAACTGTAGCTAAAAGAACAACTGTGTAGAGAACATGAGACTTTAGAGGACTTAAAATTTTGTATGAGTTCTAAAAAATAAAACCTAATAGCCAAAAACAAAAACAAAATAATATGATAAAATTCTACACTAAGAAGAAAATCTTGTCAAGGGGTAGGAAGATAATGATTCAGCTATACATGCTTACCCAACAGCTTAGAATAATAGGTTCTATCCTGAGTTCCATCTTTTAGGATGGATATTAGCATATTGCTCATATATCTTGGCCTCAGACAGCAGAATTACAAGCAATAGAAAACAAAAGGATGTTGTAAGGAATCACATTAGGTTCATTCTAAGGCAAATTTTCTAACAATTAGAGTAAACCAAGAGTGGAATAAGATGTTCCTGGAATTAGTAGGTTCTTCCTCACCGTGGATTTCAGATAGAAGTGTGATAATGACCTTGGTACTATAGATGAGAATCCTTTTCAGATTTGGGTTGTAAAAGACAATTTTTCTTTTCACGTTCATTTTGAGATTCTTTGATTATGTGTCTTACTAGCAAGTCATTTACATTGTCAGTGCCTCAGTTTCCTTGTCCTTGAAAAGTGTATAATTCTATTGGAAATATTGTCACAGTTTTGTTGTAAGGAAAACTCTTTATAAAGCACTATATGAGTGTGTGCTATTATCATTGTTATGTTCAGTCATTTCAGTTGTTTCTGGCCTTCCATGACACCATTTGGAGTTTTCTTGGCAAAGATACTGTAGTAGTTTGCCATTTCTTTCTCCAGTTCATTTTACAGATGAGGAACCTGAGGCAAACAGGGTTAAATGGCTTTCCCAGGGGCACACAGATAGTAAATGTCTGAGGCCAGATTTGAACTCAGGAAGATTAAGCCTTCCTGACTCCAAGCTTGGCATGCTACCCACTGTACCACCTAGTTGCCCTGCTATTATCATTAGTACCCCCTAATCACTTCACATGGTGCTAGGTATGATATTGGTTCTTAATAATTATTGTTAACTGAAAAAGTCCAGGCACTGTCCCCTTATGCAGTCATTCATAGCTGGTTCATCTTCTTCCCTAACCCTGAGTCTCCTAAGACTTTATGATTTTATATTAAATGATGAGTTATAGCTCATCGAGTGCTTTAAAGATTAGATTGAATTTGCTCTATGGGTAATAGAACTGATATTATGAAAATAAGTTTTTTAAATGGCCTCAAAAAACTAAATTGATCCAAGAACTCAGACACTCCTTTGGTCCTTTGTATTTAAAATGTAGGCATAGACCCATCAACACAAAGGAAAACAACAAACACTAAAAGTTTTGTCTTGATTAGGGTCATTACCTTTTAGTGTTTACCAAAATAGAGTTCCAATAGGTTAATTTTACTTAAACTCCTATATCCAAGTGCCTTTCATAGTTTTAACAACAGTATCTATTGCTTCTTTTAATACAAATGCTTACCCAGCTTTGCTGAGCTAAATCTTCTCAGTTTTCTATTAAACATCCCCTTTCTTAGCATAACTCATTACACACACTATGCTTACTACAATTTACAGATGCCCATACCTTTATAAAGAGAATGACCTCTGTCAATACTGTATAAATAAAGCATAAGCCTGCTAGGATTTTCAAATCAGAGGAATGAGATTCTTGCAGGGCTCATGTAGAAAGAACAACAGATTATAGATTTGTTTATTAAAGCTGAAATAGTTTGAATAACATTCACTGCTTCCAACATATTGTCCATAATAACAAAGTCGGTGCCCAGAGTAAAAATTGGGAAGAGAAAGAATGCACATTTGAGTATGATGAAGAAATATCTCTAGTGGTTTATGCTGGGGGAAAGTCAATAAAAGTTCAAAGCATAATGGTCTACTAAATCTCAATTACTCTTTGAGGTCCCATTAAAACTATTATGTAGTTTCATTGTGCTGGGGAAAAAAACATATTGATGGAGCTATTTTGGACTCTGGAGCTAGTCTTTACCTAGTGTAGTAGAGTTTGAAGAAGACTAAAAGCAATTCTGTATTATCAGTCATTTCTAAGGGCTCTATTTCATAGGAACATCTTCCCTGAGTTAGAATGAAGTATCAAAATTTACAAGAAATACCTTCAAGCAATGACATATTTATGCCACGAACACCAAGAGATTTATATTGAGCTATAAGAAAATTGAAATTGATTGAAATTCAAATTACAATTGATATTTAAACTATAAGCTATTAGTGGTGTTCTTTACTTATAGCAGTAATAAGCACAAGTATGAGAAGCCGAATACCCTACCTCCAAAAAACCTCATGCCCAGATTTGCATTAAAGGTAGGCTTGAATTTCTAGAGAGACTAGTATGATATTAATGGAAAGAAGTAAGGGAGAGGAAAGAACTAGGGTGGGAGTGGAGACATTTCTGGGCAGTTAGGCAGTGCAGTGGATAAAGCACCAGGCCTATAGTCAGAAAGATCTGGGTTCAAATTTGACCTCAGATACTTACTGAGTGACCCTGGGCAAGTCACTTAACCCTGTTTGCCTCAATTTCCTCATCTGTAAAATGAGCTGGAGAAGGAAATGGCAAACCACTCCAGCATCTTTGCCAGGAAAACTCCAAAAAGGGTCATAAAGAGTTGAACATTACTGAAAATGACTAAATAACAAAAACAAGGAAACACTTCTTTTTAAATACCCTTTAATACCCTTCAAAAAAGGGTTTTTGGTTGCTTTTACCTAAAGTAACTATCTGAATGAGAAGAGAAAATCTGAAGTGCCTTGATTCTTTGCCTATATCATAGAAATTATCTGGAAATTTAGAGGCATGTAGATATTGACTGAATTTTACATCTTTCATTCAGATCTTTAGAATCATTTAACTAATAATTCTAGCCCCGCCCCCCCACACCAAAAGCTAGCTTTCGTTTCCTTTGAAATTTATAGAGAACAGAGTTCTCTTTGTTATGGTGATCCAGCATCAGACAACTGGAAAATGATAAATTCAGCCAATGACTGGGTTGTTTGACTATGGCTCCAAACAACTACCTCAGCTGATTGTTTCATCAATTTTATAGAATTAACTGTTGACTTTTAATACATTTTTAGATGAAGAATTTGGGACCAAATATTCTTACCTGAACTTTAGCTCCCCTACTGTAATTTAATCCTAAATTCCTTCTGGTCTTTTCTCAGCAGGAACAGAAAGTAGTTTCTTTATTCCATCGCTTGATGTTTCTGTGGTCTGTATATTGGGCTATTCCATCATTTTAGTTGTCTTACTCTTTGTGGGGTTTTCTTTGCAGAGATACTGGGGTGGTTTGCCATCTCCTTTTCCAGCTCATTTTGTAAATGAGGAACTAAAGCAAACAGGGTTAAATGACTTGGCCAGGGTCACATAGCTAGTAAATATCAGGCCAGATTTAAACTCACAAAAATGAGTCTTCCTGACCTCAGGCCTGCCTGGCACTCTATCCATTTAGCTGCCTTGTAGATTAGGTAGATACGTTGAGATCCCTGTGTTAGCATCAAAGACTATTTAATCATATATGTTCCTTAATGTTTTGTGGAATCTGTGCCATGTGAGGTAAAAACATAATGTCAAAGCATTAGATAAAATTCAAAAAAATTGTTTTTAGCAAATCTGAACACTTGGTCTACACATTGTCAACAATTTAAATAAGTGGCATGTCCCGAAGTACAACTATACAAAATGCCTAAGGAACTCTTCATTTCAGTTTATGCTTGAGGGTGAGAGGAGGGAAGGATTATTCAGGCTGGCTATGTGCCATCATATAAAGAAAACAACCAGCTAACTGGAATTGTGGGGAAAAAATATTGGGGTGACTGTTCTCTAGCCAGTATCTTTGGTTTCCTACAAACATAGCCAAATATAAATTCAATTCCTTTTCAAAATATTTAACATACATACATTTTGAGCTTAAGGAGTTATTTGAAATTTTGTCTAGTAACTGAAGATTTAAACCTTTAAACCAAGTACCTTCTTCTGATATAGTAAAATATAGAGTAGGTGTATCCACCTGCACAAGCACTGAAGAAGCTGAAATACCACAATGTGTTGGTTTTATTAGTTAAGACTTTGCCTTCCTGAAAATATGTCTGTTTTATAATACATATCAATTCAATTCAATTAATTTCAATTCTACAGAAAAATCTATTGATTACTTTACATGGGAAGACTTCCCATATCCTAATTCTATGGCAGTCACCTTGGTCCTCCAAAGCTCTGCCAGTGAAACCCACTCTCCAGAAGGTCCTGCCAAGATAGATTTTCTATTATCTATCTTTCTCTGTTTATATGTCTGTCAATATGAATGTTTATATATAAACCACATAACTAAAAAAAATTAGTACAAAGCTTCAAATGGTATACAACACAATACCTATAACTATGAAGTTCGTTGTGGTGTCAAACTCTAAACTAAACTGGAAGTAAAATATATTTTCACCAGTTGCAAACTTTGGCACTAATTTTTTCAGCACATCTTCAAAGTACTTTATCATACAGTTTATTCTCTATTATTAGACTCCTAATTTCCTTTATCTTAATTATGCAAAATGTTGGTGACAACATTCATTGTACAACTCAAAGGCTGATCCTCGCTGATGACAATTTTGGAATAATTGTAGCTGCTCAAATAGGTCAAGAAGAGATTTAAAAACTTCTAATGGTACCTTCAGCTTTGAACAGAACACCTTTATCTAACTACTGAATATGCATCTTGTTAAAAAAAATAGGATGGGGTTCGGTATTTTTTGGAAGGCATTTATGTAGCTATTTTTTTTCTCCTTGTTACATAAGGTCAGGACATGAGATTGTGGGAAAATCAGAGATTATCCAGATATGCATTTGTCTTGAACCAATTTATGGCAAGCCCTAAGAATAATGGTCATTCCATAATGGTCACTCCAGTCAGAAAGTCACCTTAACAAGTCTGATTCTTTTTATTATTCAATGTAATTGAACTTAATTCAATAAGCATGTATCATATGCCTAACAAGTAAAGTATAAACATTTGTATACATATATAGCAGTTCTTGTATTAGCAAAGAATAGGAGAATGGAAGGGTGTCCATCATTTGGGGAATTGATAAACAAATTTTATCATGTGAATATAAGATAATACTATTGTACATAAGAAATGATAAAAGGGATGGTAGACAATAAAAATGGGAAGACTTCTTGAAATGATGCAGGATGAAATAAGTTAACCTAATTGAACTTATTCTATAATAATAATATTATGTAAAAGTGATTATCTGACCTCTAGCCAGGTGAGCTACATTTCACTCATCTCCCTGTGTTTAACAGTATCCTTAGCAGATATGGGAATTTCTAATCTCTGTTTTTGACTACAACCCCGTTGATTATGTTCCCTCAATTTTAGGGGTCTGCAAGTAAAGTTCCACTTTACTATTTACCAGTCAGATTAGCTTTTACAAAGGAATATTTACTTCAGAGCAAACATACAAACATTTCACCATTCAACTGGAATAGTTTCCCAGTAATTTTTTTCTTATATGAAGCAGTGAGGGGACTCAGATAGAGTGCTGGGCTTGGAATCAGGAAGACATGAGTTCAAATCTGGTGTCAGACACTCACTAGCTGTATGACCCTGGGAAAGTCATTTGGCCTCAGTTTGCCTTAATCCACTTGAGAAGAAAGTTGCAAACTATTCCAGTATTTTTGCCAAGAAAATACCATATGGGGTCACAAAGATTTGGACATGACTCAGCAATAACAATATTCTTATGTGGCATAGTCCCAGCTACTCTCAAGTCTAAAATCGTCCCCAATCCTGGGGTTTACCATTCTTTTTGATGGTTTCTCTGATAGGCTGGCAGCAACATCTTGCCTAGAATCCTTGCTTCACCATGACTTGGTCACCCAGGTCCAGGACCCCAATGCTTACACTTAAAAATGAAAAAGATAAACAAAACAAGATCAAACCCATTTCCTAGGGGTACAGAATCTAAAGGGTAGGAGGAAGGGCTTAATGCATAATCTCCATACCTCAAATGAACCAACCATGATGCTAGAAAGGCACTTGAATGAATGAGTGATATTACTGCAGTCTGGTAGTTTTAAAGACACACCTGTTATGTCTACACAACCAGTGGAAAAAGATTGTTTCCATCTACATGCTAGGGGGATGAAGAATGTCTTCTCCAAGAAGATAGTCCTTGCTTTCTCCCACATGGGTACTTACATTTTAGGAAACCTGGGCATGTGACAAAGCTAGGTTAAACTTGTAAAAGCAAACAATTATTAAAGATTTTAAAAACTCTGATTAATATAATGATCAACCATTATTCCAGAATGCTATTGACAAGTGACTAAATAAATGTGCAAAATGAAACACACAATTTTGAAATATGGTTAGAATGGAAATTTGTGTGTCTTGAAAATGTATATTTAAACTAGGATTCTGTTTTTCTTTCAGGAGGTGGTAGGTGGGAAGGTTAAAAAAATACTTGTAACTGGAAATAAATAGACTTGCAAGTTAAATGACCAAAACGATGGAGGACTGGACACCTCAATCTTCCTAGCCTCTTAAATCTATGCAAAAAAAGAATAATTCACAAGAAACAAAGCAATTTCAGCTGTCTTTATGGGGTAATATACTAAAGACCTTAAAAAAAGCAATAAACAGACAAATGAACTAACAGCAGAAAGGTGAATTCTTAACCTTTAATATGCTAAATCAGCACTACCTATCCCACCAGCCACCATGTTCCAACAAGATAGTAGAAGTTAATGCAGGGACTTACAACAGAAGTCAATACCCCTCCCCAATCCTTGCTATAGTGTGGAAAACCCAAAAGCAGAAAGTTGATCTCCCTGGAGATCCCTGGAGACTAGAGTGTGGCAGAATTCTTTTACTTCAACAGAACTCAACTAGAGAATGGAGAAAAGGAAAAATGGAGCTGTATGTAAGCATGTGTGGTGTTACACAAAGCCTGATTTAAAAAAAAAAAAGGGAACTTCCAGCTATCTGGGGCTGGTTCTATCTCTCTGCCCCCTGCAGAAGTCTCATGAGGAAGAGATCAAAGTGGACAAAATGGAGGAGAAGGCTGCTATAGTCTTTATACTCTAGTCTCCATAGAAATTTACATCAAGAGGAAGGAGTCAGAAACTGAGCTATAGGTGAATATGAGAGGAAAGGTCTGAAATCAACAAAGATCTCAGGATAAATAAAACTAATTTAGAGACTTTGAGTAAAGCAGATAAACCAATATAAAATATTAATAATGGAAGGGACATGACCTTTAGAGGGGGTAAATGAGCCCAGACATTTATGAATAAATATGTAAGATAAGGGAAAATTAATCAACAGATTCATTAGATTAGACAGAGTGCCCTATGAATTCTCATTCTGTCAAAATCTTGGTTCAGTGGTAGGAGACGATCCAACTGAAGATTGCTCCCACAGGGGAGGCAGTCTATTCAATGACAGGAGATGGGGCTATTACAGTAGGAATAATCTACAGGAAATTGGTGCTTAAAGTGACCGCTCATCCCACCACAGGAGAATTAGAGATCCTGGGGGTAAGTGACATCAGAAAAGTGAAATCATTTGGACCTAGATAGAAAACTTCATAGAAAATGGGGGGAAATTATCATGCCAAATGGAAAGTGTAGTAATGAATTGCACAATCAAGCACCAAGGACAAAGGAAAATTTTTTTAAAATTTATTTAATATATTTATTTTTTCAACATTGATTTTCACAAAAGTTTGAATTACAATTTTTTCCCCATTTCTACCCTCCCCCCACTCCAAGATGGTGTATATTCTGGTTGCCCAATTCCCCAGTCAGCCCTCCCATCTGTCACCCCACTCCCCTCCCATCCCCCTTTCCCCTCTTCTCTTGTAGGGCAAGATAAATTTCTATGACCCATTGCCTGTGTATCTTTTTTCCTAGTTTCATGCAAAAACTTTTTTTGTTGTTGTTATTTCTGAACGTCTGTTTTTAAAACTTTGAGTTCCAAATTCTCTCCCCTCTTCCCTCCCAAACGACCCTCCCTAAGAAGACAAGCAATTCAACATAGGCCACATGCATATCATTACGTAAAACCCTTCCACAATACTTATGTTGTGAAAGATAAACTATGTTTTCCTCCTTCCTAACCTAAGCCCCTTTATTGAATTTTCTCCCTTGACCTTGTCCCTTTACAAAACTGTTTGTTTTTGATTACCTTCTCCCCCCGTCTGCCTTCCCTTTTATCATCCCCCCCTTTTTTATCTTCTTCCTCCTTCTTTCCTGTGGGGTAAGATACCCAATTGAGTGTGTATGGTATTCCCTCCTCTGGTCAAATCCAATGAGAGCAAGATTTACTCATTCCCCCTCACCTGCCCCCTCTTCCCTTCCTAGAGAACCACTTTTTTTTGCCACTTTTATGAGAGATAATTTACCCCATTCTATCTCTCCCTTTTTCCCTCTCTCAAAATATTCCTTTCTTATCCCTTAAATTGATTTTATTATTTTAGATATCATCCCTTCATATTCAACTCACCCTGTGCCCTTTGTGTGTGTGTGTGTATATATATATATATATATATATATATATATATATATATATATATATATATATATATATATATATATATATATATATATATATAACTACATATATACATACATAGACACACACATATGTACGTATATATGTATACACATATGAATATATGTGTGTGTGTATACACACACACACACACACACACACACACACACACACATATATATACATACTCCTTTCAGCTACTATGATATTGAGGTCTCATGAATCATACACATCATCTTTCTACGTAGGAATGTAAACAAAACAGTTCAACTTTAGTAAGTCCCTTATGATTTCTCTTTCTTGTTTACCTTTTCATGCTTCTCTTGATTGTTGTGTTTGAAAGTCAAATTTTCTATTCAGCTCTGGTCTTTTCACTGAGAAAGTTTGAAAGTCCTCTATTTTATTAAAAATCCATATTTTGCTTTGGAGCATGATACTCAGTTTTACTGGGTAGGTGATTCTTGGTTTTAATCCTAGCTCCATTGACCTCTGGAATATCGTATTCCAAGCCCTTCGGTCCCTTAATGTGGAAGCTGTCAGATCCTGTGTTATCCTGATTGTTTTTCCACAATATTCAAACTGTGTCTTTCTGGCTGCTTGCAGTATTTTCTCCTTGATCTGGGAGCTCTGGAATTTGGCGACAATGTTCCTAGGAGTTTTCTTTTTGGGATCTATTTGAGGAGGAGATCTGTGGATTCTTTCAATTTCTATTTTACCCTCTGGCTCTAGAATATCAAAGCAATTCTCCTTGATAATTTCGTGAAAGATGTTATCTAGGCTCTTTTTTTGCTCATGGCTTTCAGGTAATCCAATAATTTTTAAATTGTCTCTCCTGGATCTATTTTCCAGGTCAGTGGTTTTTCCAATGAGATATTTGACATTGTCTTCCATTTTTTCATTCCTTTGGTTCTGTTTTATAATATCTTGATTTCTCATAAAATCACTAGCTTCCACTTGCTCCAATCTCATTTTTAAGGTAGTATTTTCTTGAGTGGTCTTTTGGACCTCCTTTTCCATTTGGCTAATTCTGCCTTTCAAGGCATTCTTCTCCTCATTGGTTTTTTGGAGCTCTTTTGCCATTTGAGTCTATTTTTTAAAGTGTTGTTTTCTTCAATATTTTTGTCAGTATTTTTTTGGGTCTCCTTTAGCAAGCCATTGACTTGTTTTTCATGGTTTTCTCGCATTCTTCTCATTTCTCTTCCCAATTTTTCCTCTACTTCTCTAACTTCCTTTTCCAACTCCTTTTTGAGCTCTTCTATGGTCTGAGACCAGTTCATGTTTTTCTTGGAAGCTTTTGGTGTAGGCTCTTGGACTTTGTCGACTTCTTCAGGCTGTATGTTTTGGTCTTCTTTGTCACCAAAGAAAGATTCCAAAGTCTGAGACTGAATCTGGGTGCGTTTTCGTTGCCTGGCCATGTTTCCAGCCATCTTACTTGACCCTTGAGTTTTTCGTTGGGGTATGACTGCTTGTGGAGCAAAGAGTACTTTGTTCCAAGCTTGAGGGAATGTGCTGTTGATTTCAGAGCTATTTCTCTACAGCCAGCTCTGCCACCCCAGCACTCCTCCTTCCTCAAGAACCACCAACCCGGACCTGACACAAATCTTAAGCAGACTGTGCACTCCTGCTCTGATCTGCCAATTAATTCCTCCCACCACATGGGCCTGTGGCTGGAAGTAACTGCAGATGTAGTTCTATAGCTGCACCTTCCCCGCTGCCCCTGGGGTGGTGGCTGAACCTCGAACTCCCCTGCAGCTTTTCCCACTAACCTTCTGTGTTGTCTTTGGTGTTTGTGGGTTGAGAAGTCTGGTAACTGCCACAGCTCACTGATTCAGTGTGCTAGGGCCTGTTCTGCCTGGCTCCTGGTCTGGCTAGTCCTGCTGCCTCCCATGCTGGGCTCCGCTCCCCTCCACTCTGTGCGTGATAGACCTCATCCAGTGACCATCCGGGCTGTCCTGGGCTTGATCCCTGCTTCCCTCTGCTATTTTGTGGGTTCTGCAGTTCTAGAATTTGTTCAGAGCCATCTTTTATAGGTTTTTGGAGGGATGTGGTGGGGAGCTCATGCAAGTCCCTGCTTTTCAGCCACCATCTTGGCTCCACCCCTGGAAGTCCTGACAAAGGAAAATTTTTACCGTGAGAGTATAACTTTATCCTCTTTGTCATCTTCAAGAACTAGCATTTCTTAGAGTAGAAACAGAGACTGGGGTAAGATCAAGAAGGCAATAACACAAAACAATTCAGAAAAGGAAACTCAAAAGATACATTTTAGAAACTTCAATTCCATGAGGACTACAGAGACTAAAGAAGGACAAAATAATTATAAGTGCCATGCATCAAAGAACAAAATTCTAGAATGTATAGAAAGGGAAAACCAATAGGGAAGAGAATGAGAAAAAGATAAATTTTAGGAAAAGGCACATACAATAAATTTTTTAAAACTAATGCAACAAGTTGGAGGGGAGAGGAAGAATGGGGGTTTTACTTAACCACAAAATTGAGGGGGTAAAAGAGGAGAAATAATTAGATAAAAGCAAAAAAAAAGAACTAGAAAGTTAAAACTCAAAAAAAATTTAGCTAAAACAAATGAGGAGACCAAATGCTGTTTTTATAGAGGAAGAAGGGAGAAATCCTAATTCAGAGGGAAAAAATAGAAACCAGTGGAGGAAAATTTAAGCCTAACCTTCATATATGTAAATGAGAATGGATTAAATAGTCCAATAAAATGGAAAACAGCTACAAATTAGATAAAACAAAGTCTTACAATCTACTGATTACAGGAAAGACACTTAAAAAAACAAGGATATACATAGAATAAAAGTGAGGAACTTGCATAAAATTCTGCATGCTTTAGGTGAATTAAAAAAAAAACAGGCATTTGTATTAGACAAAGCAAAAACAACAATTCACAACATAAAAGGAGACTAACAAGAGAATTGCATTATGCTGAAATGAATAGTAGACAACATACCAATATCAATGTTAGACTTACATGCTCTAAATACCTTAGCAACTAAATACATAATGGAAGAATGAACTGAATTACTAGAAGACATTAGACATATTAATACAATAGTAGCAAGAGATTTTAATGTTCTCTCACTTTTGGATAAATATAACAGAAAAATAATTGAAAAAATACAATTCAATTAAAAAGCCTATTCAATTAAAAAGCTAGATATTTAGAGAAAAAAAAAACTAAAATACCTTGCTTTCATATAACTTACTAGTAGGGGAAAAGAGCACCCATACCAAAGTAATACAGCATGTATCAAAATAACCATATAAGAGAAATACAGAGGTACATATCTTGTGAAATACATTTTTATGTTATATATACTTCCCCTATGGCTTAATAAATACAACCAGACAATTTAAAGGTATGCATATCATTTCAGAGCTGGAAGGGCCTTAGATATCATTTAGTTCAAACTTTATATTTTATGGAATTTCTAATATATATGAAATAACCTAAGGCTCATACATGATATATGACTTGTCTAAGGTCATACATGTATACGTAGTTATGACTAGAACCCCAGCATCCAGACCCCTGAGATAATGCTCTTAGGGTCAAGGCTAGGAATAGGATCTATTTCTAGGTATGACTGATGGCCCGGTTATGTTTACTGAGATATTTCAAACCAACACAGCAGCAAAATTCTCAGGTTGAAAGTTCTTTATTCAGAGTCGTGCCAGAAGCATTAAGTTGGTCTTAATAGGAACTGAGGTTGGATGCCAGTCACAAGATATTAACCAAATGATAGCTAGGGCTCAGAAAAGAGCTATGAGTCAGTTCCTGAATTTGCAGAGTTTGAAGAACAAGCACAAAGACCAAGAATCAAGCAGAAAGTTGCATTATGTTTTGAGAATACAGTTTAAATTCATCCTAGAGCCCAAGGG
The DNA here is from genome assembly GCF_011100635.1 of Trichosurus vulpecula. Taxonomy (NCBI): domain Eukaryota; kingdom Metazoa; phylum Chordata; class Mammalia; order Diprotodontia; family Phalangeridae; genus Trichosurus; species Trichosurus vulpecula. The sequence continues at coordinate 285,311,825 of NC_050574.1, read as the reverse complement.
ATTCTTGGTTGAACTGGTTTAGACCTAGTATGTATTCTGAGTTTATATTTCTTTCAAATGACTACTCAGTGAAGAAAATAATTACTGGAAGTAGCTTTAATTTTTATGTAATTTTCTTTAAACTTAGGATTGATTACAAAGAAAATGAATTTAATCTGTTTTTGTAGCAAATAACCATTTCATAGTAATCTATGTGGCAGCAGTCCAAGACTCAAACAGTAGAAGTCAAAAGCCTGATAAAAAAGTCAAGATTTCTGGTTTGCATGCAAAGGAATGCTATTATGTTGTTGTGGTTGTTTAAAGAACTCTCATTTTTATGTAAATTGTAACAATATTAATTACAAGGGGAAAAGTCACAAAAGTTCTAAAAACATTGGAAAGGATGAATTCTCTTTATATCTTACTTCAAAAGAAAATTGGCTGTTTTTCATACAGTATACATGTATTATTATTCCAAAGACTTGCTGGATTTTGCCTTCAACTACATTTAGCAACTATAAACATTGTTTGAAAAGTGAGTTTACAAGGTTAAGTACTGGTGGGTGCAACAATACAGAGAGTACAATAATTTCATGAATAGTACAATATTTTGTTAAGCACACATGGTCACACTTTAAAGAGATTCCATTGTCACTGTTTGTGACTTGATTGCTTTGCTAAAAGTGACTATCAACTAGATATGTTGTCTTCAGGCGAAGTGTGTGCAAACACAAATACACACAAAGTTGTTGCAGACATTGAACACAGTTTATTTATCAAGAATATGCACACACTATTTGAAGTTTCAGGAAGAAACAAGTTTATGTGGTTTGATTACTTGTAGGTACAGTAATTTTTTTAAGTATCACATATTTTGTCAGGTGCCCATGGTAACACTGTAAAGAACTCTCAGGGATATTTCCCTGTCGTCTTCCTCCCCTGACCGCAGGCAGCCCAGAACCCATCAATGCAGAGCAATGATTTTCCATGGTACTTGTTAGAGCTAGGAGTTATCAGTTACTATCATACTAGTGAAATTGAGGGTAACCAGTCTTTTTCATCTACCCAACGACAATACTCTCCAACATGCCAGGCATTGTTATCTGTCTTATTGATGTATGCCCTAATGACCCCTTGGCCTTGCTTCCCACCCCATCAGTGTACCTTTAAGGCTTCTGAATCATTTTATCTACCATGCAACTGAACTCTTACCTGTGTCATCTCCAATTAGAATAAGAAGTCCTTGAGAGCAGAAACAATCAAACTTTTTCTATTTCTATACTCAGTATACAGCACATGGCTTCTTACATAGTAAGAATTCAAATTTGTATTCTTTTTAAGTTTAATATTAGCTCATGATAATTAACTCATTTTAAATTTATATGTACAATGAGCTGGAGAAGGAAATGGCAAACCACTCTAGTATCTCTGCTAAGAAAACCCCAAATGGGGTCATGAGGAATTGTATATGAGTGAAAAACAACTGAATAACAATGAAAAATTAGAAGACAATATAATGAATACTAAGGTTCACATTTAAACTTGGGTTTTTGTGGACCTCCTTCCTCTTTGGCTCAGAGCAGTTCATTTTTGAAAGACAGTTATGAATTCTATCACCATCATTTTGCTTCCCCAGTTAGGAAATTCCTAGGAATTAGGTGGAGGTTGGTCATTCCAAATAATTGTTCCTTTGTATCTATTTCTAGGTAACATTTGATCTCTCTTTGGTTGAGGCAAAATTCAATATACTGGAAAAAATAGGTGATAAAACAACAAAGTGTACTGTATTATCTGTGCATAGACAAGCACTGAAAATGGAAGATGGAGGAATAAAACATCTAATCTTGGGTTTTTTCACTGGGTCTTTTGTTCCAAGATGTCTGTCTAGCCAATGAGTTTTCTCAATATCTCCTTTCCTTGCTAGAGCTCAGTGCTATCTTTCTTCCCATGTGCTATAATACTAACCTCTCTGTATCTAGACTTTCAGAATCTGAGATAGTTTCTTTTCTTTTCTTTTTAAAATAAATTTCTGGGGATATTAACTAGTCTTTCTGTCAATAGCTTTGATTCATTCAGAGTTATATAGGCCTTTTTCATATTCAGTTCTTTTTTTTACATATTAATTATTTTTAATCCACACTTTTACCAAGGAAAACAATGGCTTTTTAAACTTAATTGTTTCTGAACTTACTCAATTCAATAAAAATTGTGTTGCAGTTGTGTTTGTTTATTTGATTCTTTGGGTTTTTTGGTTGTTATTAATTAACAATGCCAACAGGATAAAATCCAGATTCCTTACCTTGCCATCCAAGGACTTCAACAATGTTACCCTAATTTGCCAATCAAAATTTAACTGCCTCTATTCCCAATAAAGGTGACATGCTTGCCCCTCCATCCAGACAATTTTCCTCACTGTCTCCTTTTTTAGAAAAGTGTATTATTTATTTAATTATAACAATTTTTAAATTTTGACTTCCAAATTCTCTCTTTCCCTCCAGTCCCTCCCACATCCACTGAGAAGGAAAGCAATATGGTTTAAATGATAGGTACAAAATCTTGCAAAGCATATTTCCATATTAGCCATATTGGAAAAAAGGAAGAAAAACAAATTGAAAAATATATACTTAAATCTGCAGCATTCTTTAGTTCTGTTTCTGGAAATGGATAGCATTTTTTTTATGAGTCCTTTGGAATTGTCTTGAATTGTTACATTTATTGCTGTAACTAGGTATTTAACAGTTTGCTATTGTTACAATATTAATGTTACTATGTATAATATTCTCCTGGTTCTGCTCACTTCACTTTTCTTTTTTTTTTTTTTTTTTTAATGCAATTTATTTATTTAACATATTTGGTTTTCAGCATTGATTTTCACAACAGTTTGGATTACAAATTTTCTCCCCATTTCTGCCCTCCCCCCCCACTCCAAGATGGCGTATATTCTGGTTGCCCTGTTCCCCAGTCAGCCCTCCCCTCTATCACCCCTCTCCCCTCTCATCCCCTTTTCCCTTCCTTTCTTGTAGGGCAAGATAAATTTCTACGCCCCATTGCCTGTGTATCTTATTTTTTAGTTGCATACAAAAAGTTTTTTTGTTTTTGAACATCTGATTTTAAAACTTTGAGTTCCAAATTCCCTTCCCTCTTCCCTTCCACCCAACCTCCCTAAGAGGTTGAGCAATTCAACCTAGGCCACACATGTATTATTATGTATAACCCTTCCACAATATTCATGTTGTGAAAGGCTAACTACATTTTGCTCCTTCCCAACCCATCCCGCTTTATTGAATTTTCTTCCTTGACCCTGTCCCCTTTCCAAAGTGTTTGTTTTGATTACCTCCACCCCCATCTGCCCTCCACTCCATCATCCCCCTGCCTTTTATTTTTTTTTTATCTTCCTCCCTCTTCTTTCCTGTGGGGTAAGATACCCAACTGAGTATGTATGGTATTCCCCCTCAGGCCAAATCTGATGAGAGCAAGGTTCACTCATTCCCCCCTCACCTGCCCACTCCCCTCTTCTCCTAGAACTGCTTCCTCTTGCCACCTTTATGGGAGATAATCCACCACATTCTATCTCTCCCTATCTCCCTCTCTCAGTAAGTTACTCTCTCATCCCTTAATTTCATTTTATTTCTTTTAGCTATCTTCCCTTCATCCTCAACTCACCCTGTGTCTGCTCTCTCTCTTTTACATATATATATATACACATACATACACATACATACATATACACATAGATACATGCATACATACACATTCACTTATATATATACATAAACATATATATATGCATATATATATATGCATATTCCCTTCAACTACCCTAATACTGAGGTCTCATGAATCATACTCATCATCTTTCCATGTAGGAATGTAAACAAAACAGTTCAACTTTAGTAAGTCCCTTGCAATTTCCGTTTCTTGATTACCTTTTCATGCTTCTCTTGATTCTTGTGTTTGAAAGTCAAATTTTCTATTCAGTTCTGGTCTTTTCACTGAGACAGCTTGAAAGTCCTCCATTTTATTGAAAGTCCATATTTTGCCTTGGAACATGATACTTAGTTTTGCTGGGTAGGTGATTCTAGGTTTTAATCCTAGCTCCATTGACCTCCGGAATATCGCATTCCAAGCCCTTCGATCTCTTAATGTAGAAGCTGCCAGATCTTGGGTTATTCTGATTGGGTTTCCACAATATTCAAATTGTTTCTTTCTGGCTGCTTGCAGTATTTTCTCCTTGATCTGGGAGCTCTGGAATTTGGCAACAATATTCCTAGGAGATTTCTTTTTGGGATCTATTTGCGGAGGCGATCGATGGATTCTTTCAATTTCTATTTTGCCCTGTGGCTCTAGAATATCAGGGCAGTTCTCCTTGATAATTTCCTGAAAGATGGTATCTAGGCTCTTTTTTTGATCATGGCTTTCAGGTAGTCCAATAATTTTTAAATTATCTCTCCTGGATCTATTTTCCAGGTCAGTGGTTTTTCCAAGGAGATATTTGACATTGTCTTCCATTTTTTCATTCCTCTGGTTCTGTTTTATAATATCCTGATTTCTCATAAAGTCACTAGCTTCCACTTGCTCCAATCTAATTTTTAAAGTAGTATTTTCTTCAGTGGTCTTTTGGACCTCCTTTTCCATTTGGCTAATTCTGCCTTTCAAGGAATTCTTCTCCTCATTGGCTTTTTGGAGCTCTTTTGCCATTTGAGTTAGTCTATTTTGTAAGGTGTTGTTTTCTTCAGTGTATTTTTCAGTATTTTTTTGGGTCTCCTTTAGCAAGTCATTGACTTGTTTTTCATGGTTTCTCGCATCCTTCTCATTTCTCTTCCCAATTTTTCCTCTACTTCTCTAACTTGCTTTTCCAAATCCTTTTTGAGTTCTTCTATGGTCTGGGGCCAGTTCATGTTTTTCTTGGAGGCTTTGGTTGTAGGCTCTATGACTTTGCTGTCTTCTTTAGGCTGTATGTTTTGGTCTTCTTTGTCACCAAAGAAAGAATCCAAAGTCTGAGACTGAATCTGGGCGCGTTTTCGCGTCCTGGCCATATTCCCAACCAACTAACTTGACCCTTGAGTTTTTCAGTGGGGTATGACTGCTTGTAGATTACAGAGTTCTATGTTCTACGTTTGGGGGGGAGGTGCCAGCTCTGTCAGAGCCGCACTCCTCCTTCCCCAAGGACCCCCAGTCCAGACTGGGCTCAGATCTTCGGCAGGCTGTGCAGCCCTGCTGTGATCCGCCACTGAATTCCCCCCACCAGGTGGGCCTGGAGCCGGAAGTAACAACAGCTGTAGCTGCCCCACCTCCGCTGCCCCCGGGGCTGGAAGCCGAACCGCGAACTCCTTCCACTCCCGCAGCTTTTCCCACTAACCTTCTCCGCAGTCTTTGTGTTTGTGGGTCGAGGGGTCTGGTAACTGCTCACGTATTCAGGGCGCTAGGGCCCCCTCTGCCTGGCTTCTGGACTGGATCGTCCACGCCGCTCAGGCTGGGCTCTGCTCCACTCCGTTCCCAGCTCCCAGCTCCCAGCTCCGTGTGGAATAGAGCTCACCCAGAGACTATCCGGGCTGTCCTGGGCTGGAGCCCTGCTTCCCTCTGCTGTTCTGTGGGTTCTGCCATTCTAGAATTGGTTCAGAGCCATTTTTATAGGTTTTTGGAGGGACTCGGGTACGGAGCTCACTCTAGTCCGTGCTTACCAGCCGCCATCTTGGCTCCGCCCCCCTGTTGTCCTCACTTCACTTTTCATCAGTTTATATGTCTTCCCAGGTTTTTTCTGAAACCATCCTGTACATCATTTCTTATAACACAATTGCATTCTATCACAATTTTACACCACAACTTGTTCATCCATTCATTAATTGATGGGCATCCCCTCAATTTTCAATTCTTTTCAACTGGACAAAAAGAGCTGCTATTAATATTTAATACCTACAATTCCTTTTCCTTTTTCTTTGATCTCTTTGGGATACAGTGGTATCATTGGGTCAAAGGTTATGCAGAGTTTTGTAGCCCTTTATTCATAGTTCCAAATTGTCTTCCAGAATGGCTGGGCCATTCTGATTTTGAGGCTTCACAGTAGTCAATGAACCTTTGGTTTCTTTTATTTCTGAATTTTGAACAATATTTTCCATTATATTTTTTTTCAGTCTTGCAATGATCAACTTTGTTTGCACTGAAGTATCTGGATAACAAAGTATATGTTTTCTTGATTTAAAGAATTTTTGTCACATTTTTATAATTTCTCTCACTGTTTATATTCTGGGTTCACAGACTGCAATTATCTTCATAGTGGCCCTTTTCTTCTTTTCTAGATCACCATGAACACAATAAGGCAATATATATCAAATGTTACATTGGATGATTTTTTAATATTTCTTTCATATACACAATGGAATAACTCTACCAACTCTTAAAATCACATATTTATAAAGTTTATATCTAGAAAATGCCTCAGAGATGTTCTAGTCTAATGTAAATTTATATATTAAAAAAAGGATCCCAGAGCAATGAATGGAATTACCCAAGGTCAATCATACAGTAAGTGGCAGAGCCAGGATTTTATCCCAGGTCTTCTTACTGTGAATTCAGTGTTTTTAGGACTATAGGACGCTGTCTTTCTTTGCCTCCGAGGGAAATGATTATTAGCAACCAATTATGAAGGAGATTCAGGTTTTTTCCCTGTTATGTTTCCTTCTTTGAAGCCCAGCCTTTGAAGGACATTACTGACCTCTGCCAAAATTCTACCTAGACCATCTTATCTAGGTGAATTCTTGTCAACTGTGTTCTACTCAGGTTTGGGTGGGAATAAATTCTTTGATTAAATTGCCCAAGGCTGGAGGTGATTTGGAAGTAAATGACACTACTGAAGTCTTGTCCCTCAGCCCTTCATTAGAATAAGTCCACCTCCTATTATAATATTCATTATTTCTCATTACTTGTTAATCAATCAGAGTCTATTGCCACCCTCAGGAACACCCACTCTTCTAAGGACACATATAAGCATTGAGTGGGTTCCATGACTGGTCTGTGGCATTCAAAAGTTTCACTGACCACTTTTGTTAATAATATGCTAACATTATTAATAAGATTATTAATTACCCAGAAACTATATCTCTCAAACGATTTAAATATCACACCCCTCTGAGAAAAAAAAAATGATTCCTCTAGTTGCAAATCTTTTATATCTTCTGGCTTCACTTGCACTGAAAATATTAATATAGGTCAGTTCCTTCAGTGACCAGTAGTATTATATCAGAAGAGTTGCTTAAATATTCTTTTTTTTTCCATTTCCTCATATGTAATTTATGAATGGTACCTCAAAGGGTATTGTAAGGAAAAAATGAGTTCACAAGTACAAAGCACTGAGCTTTGAAAAAGAGAATCTTTCAGTCCTCGGATTTGGTAGTGATCGCATTACATGATAAATTGATGTCACTTTAATTAGGTTTAATTGTTGAAATGTGCCCTTTCAGATACTATATTAGCCCTCAGGAAAATTTTCTTGGAGCTTAAATGGAAATATCATTGGTTATTTGTAATCTTATGTTATCAGGCAACTTTTCATGTGTTTCTCTCCCCTGTGTCTTCTCCCCTAGATTAAATTGTAAATTTTCTAAAGAATATGATCTCCCATCTCTCTATGATCTCCTAATATACTAGTCCCTCAAATATTCAATGGATCAAAAGATGGATTCAAAGACTCAATCATACCAATATTTCCCCCATCTCCAACAAATCTTCATTTTATCCTTTCATTCCTCCTAGTTATACTCCCACATGTCTACTTTCTTATATAAAACCCTCATAAAGTTATTGGATGGTCAAGTATGCATAGGCTAAGGTCAGATTTTTTTCTATGCTTTTTGGTACCTTGTCCTCCTTCAGTCACTTCTTGTATCACTCCTCCAATGCACTCCTAATTGTTTTTGTTTTCAGCATTGATCTATGGGGTGGATCCATTTATCCATTCCTTTTCAGTTTTCAAATGTGAACTCTTCCTGACCAGAGGGCAATGTGAAACATCCTTATTTCAAAGTACAGATTATTTAAAGATTTATAACACAAGCATATAATTTAGCAATTTCTCTAAATTGGGCAATGTTCTTTTACTCATTTTTAAAATTGAGAATATACTTAAAAGAATGAGAAAAGAGAAGTGTAAGAAATAAAAAAAATAAATTGAAGGGCAAATGGGAATGTAACTCAGGATGGTTACTTAATCTCTCAGTCTGAAATTAACACTATCCATCTCTGTGCATACATGCAAGTCATAGGACTGAATTGTGAAAGATATGACTGCGGCACCCTACTGAAGCTCAAGACATAGATGTCAAAAATATTTAAATATATTCTAGGCATCTAGGTGTTGCAGTAGATGGAATGGTGGGAATGGAGTCAGAAAGGCCCAAGTTCAAATGTAGCCTCAGATAATTAATAGCTCGGTGACCTTGGGCAAGCCACTTAAGAACTATGTGTCTCAGTTTCGTCCACTATAAAATGGGAATGATGATAGCTATGTTATCACCAGGTCTTTGTAAGGGATCAAATGAGATAGTATTTATACAGTGCTTAGCATGATGCCTGGCACATTATAGATGTTATTATATAGGTATTATTATTTATAGTTATAGTTTGCATTCTAATAGAAATAAATTTGGTTATCTCTTGAATAATGCCAAGTTACTATGCTTTTCAGCTTTATTAAATTCAATAAATATTTATTGAAAAGATAGGTGCATTTACATAGGCCCTCATTTTAACAATGAAAGGGAATATTATAGCCCACTTAATCTAACATATTTAATCAAAATAAAAGTCATTTAATTGAGATGGTTATGTGTAATACTGCAGCACTTTTGTAGTACAAGCTATCTAAATGTTTTCAGTGGTTTGAATGCTGCCTTCCTACATCTGCCTACAGGCAGATTATGTGCCATGATATCATCCAGTGGGGGGGAATATTACTTAAATTACATAGAAAGTTACAGAGCCTCCAGCAGAACAGCTACCTTTCTGGCTTGCATCAATAGAAGCCTTCCTCAAAGGCTGTAAAAGACCCACAGGTTACCAAGGCTTTTCAGCCTACAGAAGACTAGGATACTCCCACATCCCCAATGCAAGTCCATGGATTCAACTGTAATGCTGACTGGGTCCAAAATTAATCTAGGGGCACAAAAGAAAGAATTTGTAAAACATACATGTGTGTATATATGTATACATACACAAACATATATTGTATACATATATACATGTGTGTGTGTGCCTGTGCGTGTGAATAATGTGAACTCTATTGTCTGTAGAAGCTTATTAGGCTCACAACAAGATGATTGAGAGACTGGCAAAGCCAGCATCTATCTGAGCCCATTTCTCTTTCTCCATGATCCCTTGCATGTTCAGATTCAGGGTTTATGATCACATAACTTATTGGACATAGCAAACTGTGAGGGGAAGGGGAATAGAGCAAGTTGATCAATACATAGGGGTCGCCCTCTAACCCTCTAACCTTCTCTTCAGCTTCATCACACTTTCCCTCCCAGATCTTCAGGAGTGGCAGGAGGAGTCTCAAATATGAATACCTGCAATAGAAGGGAGTGTCCACACCCTAGTTCAAGATAGCCTAAAACCAAGGGAGAGAGAAAGAAGGTGGTAAAAGGGCTCAGGCTTTCCTGACAACTTACAATACCAACAAAATTTATGCTGACTGGTGGATTCAACAAATCAAGATCCTTTCTCTTTTTGGTAAATTTTTCCAAATATTCTCCAGGACAGGAATTTCTACCACTTCATTGTTTTCCAATTACTTAGTTCAGAGACAACTTGGGTACCTGTCTACCACAACAATTTGCTGCAGTGTCTACCAGAGCCAGAACCTTAGTCTTTTCTATCTCAGTCATAGAAGTCCAGTGCTCTGAACCTCCCCATCCCCACCCCCACCCCCAGCACAAATCTAAAATTGGCAGAAGGCCAGGAAAACAATAACAGATGTGAAGTTTATCTTTGTGGGGTGAGTTTTTTTGTTATTTTTTTATTAGTTTCTCCCTCCCTCACCCCTGCCTACCCACCCAGGACTTCTTGCTTGTTGCAAATGTAGATTTTCCAAGACATCAGATAATCTTCTCAGTTACAGGATCATTAAAAAAAATCCTTTGACAGTTTTCGTCTTTCTACATCATTGTTTCTCTAGGCCCAATATTAACTGAAATAGATAAGAGGGCAAGAAACCAGCTCCATAATGTTTATCTGTCTCTTTTCTCTCCTCCAAAACCCATGAAAGTGACCGGTCCATTAAATGAAAATGGATGGGAAAAATTCAACATTTGTTATATGGTAAAGCATCATATTATAGATTCTGGAACCAGGAAATTATTTTTCAAAATTAAATTAAAAATAAATTAATTCAGTAATAAATGCATTCTCTGCTAAGCAGATTTACCTGATGAGTTCTTTTGACTCCTATCTCCCCAAGAATAACAGGCTTTAGTCTTAAGTTACATTAGCTAAAGAATATATTAATACTTTTAAAAAATATGTAGCTATAGATAGGATGAAATTTCAAAACCAAATAAGAAATGGAGAGAATCATAGAGAATGAAATAGAAAATCTGATTACATAAATTAAAAACATTGCACATAAAAATCAATATAGTTAAGATTAAAAGACAATCAGTTAACTGGAGTGAAATTATTGCATCTAGGTACTCTGACAAAGGTCTTATATCTAAAGTACACAAGGAATTGATTCAAATTTATAACAAAAGCCATTCCCCAATAGATAAAAATTTACAAGATTAAAAATGGAGAAGTCAAACAATCAACAGCATGTTAACAAAAATGCTCCAAATAACTAATTATTAAAGAAATACCAACTCTGGGGATCTGCCTCAAACCTATCATATTGACAAAGCTGATTTTTAAAAGACAGTGAAAATTTTTGGAGAACCTGTAGGAGTAAATGCACTTAGGTAAATGCCCTCTAGGTGGAGTCATGAATTGGTTCAGCCATTCTAAACTCTATATTTTCTGACTCACTGGTACAACTACTAGCATATATATAAGAGATCAAAAGAGAGACAGAGAGACAAATAGAAAGAGAGAGAGAGAGAGAGAGAGAGAGAGAGAGAGGAGGAGAGGAGAGAGAGAGAGAGAGAGAGAAACTTCTATACACAAAAAAGAACACTTTTCATAGTGTCAAAAGACCAGGAACAAAGTAGGTACCTCTCAACATGGGAACAGCTGAATAAATTATAGTACATGAATGGAATGAAACATTATTGTTCCTTAAGAAATGACCAAAAAGATGGACATATAAAAAACTTGGGAAGCTTTGCATGAACTGATGCAGAATGAAGTAAGAAGATGCAGGATACATGCCATCCCCCACCTGATAATTGGTCAAAAGCTATGAAGAGTCAGTTTTCAGAAGAAATCAAAGTTATCTATAGTCATAGGAAGAAGTGCTCTAAATCACTTTTGTTTAGAGAAATGCACATTAAAACAACTCTGAGGTACCACCTCACACCTTTCAGTTTGGCTAATATGACAAAAGAGGAAAATTATAAATGTTGGAGAGGATGTGGGGAAACTGGAACAATAATGTACTGTGGTTGGAGTTGTGAACTGATTCAACTAATCTGGAGAACAATTTCAAACTAGGCTCAAAGGGCAATTAAACTGTGCATATCCTTTGATCCATCAATACCATTACTAGGTCTGTATCCGAAAGAGATCATAAGAAAGGGAAAAGAACCTACACATGCAAAATATTTACAGCAGCACTTTTTGTGGTGGCAAAATACTGGAAATTGAGGGGATGTCCATCAATTGGGGAATGGATAAAGAAGCTGTGGCATATGAATGTAATGGAATACTTTTTTGCAATAAGAAATGATGAGGAGGCAGATGTCTGAAAAACCTGAAAAGACTTGTATGAACTGACGCAAAGTGAAATGAGCAGAAGCATGGAAACATTGTATAGAGTAACAGCAACATCGTGTGATGATCAGCTATGAATGACTCAGCTGTTCTCAACAACTTGATGGTCCAAGACAATTACAGAGAACCCATAAATGGAAAATGCTATGCGCATCCAGATAAAGAACTGATGAACTCTGAAAACAGTTCAAAACATACTTTTTTCACTTATTTTATTTTTCCATATTTTTCCCTTTGGGTCTGTTTCTTCTTTCACAACTGTGACCAATATGGAAATATGTTTTACGTGATTGCACATATATAACCTATTTCAAATTGCTTACCATTTTAAGAAGAGGGGAGGGGAGAGAAGTGAGGAGAAAAATTGGAATTCAAAATCTCATAAAATAAATTCTATAACATTTCTTTACATATAATGGGGGAAGAAGATGAAGGATATTTATACAGTAACTATGACATGGTTAAAAAAACCCATCAAATTCTAGTGGCTGTCACCCGTCAGTCTCAAAGAGGATCAAAATAACCTCACTATATGAGAATCAAGTTACAATGTGTCTGACTGTGGCTGATCAGACCAATATGAGCTCAGAATGCTCTACCACAGGTCAGGCACAAATAGTCCATGTTAATACCTGGGTTGGATTCTCTAAATTTGCACATCTCTCATTTCTATTGAGCTACTTCAATTCTGCTTTGCTCATAGAGCACAGAACCTTTTTTGATGTGGGCATGCCATACTGAGTGGTCCTGTGCCAGTGTCACATGTCACACAATCAATTCTAAAATTTTTGTTTGTTTTTTGGTTAGGCAGTCAGATCTTGCCTTGGGTCACACTGTTAGTATCATTTGTCTGAGGTCAAATTTGAACTCAGGTCCTCCTGACTCCAGGGCAGGTGCTCAATCCACTGCACCACCTAGCTGCCCTGAATTCCAAAGTTCTTAACAGAGACCTTGGGAGTGTCCTTGTATCACTTCTGACCACCATGTGAGCACTTGCCTTGTGTGAGTTCCCCATAAAATAGTCTTTCAGGCAAGATTACATTTGCCAATCAAACAACTTAGCCAGCCCATGGTGGTTGTGCTCTCTGTGGTAGAATTTAAATGCTTGGAAATTTAGTTTGAGAAAGGACTTCAGTGTCTGGTATCCTCTCCTGCCAGGTGATCTTCAGAATCCTAAGACAATTCCTAAGACAATTCAAATGGAAGAAATTAATTTTCCTGGCATGGTGCCAGTATACTGTCCAAGTTTCACAGGAACACAACAAGGTCAGCTCAACAGCTCTGTAGACCTTTACAAAGGCAATGACCAACCAAGATTCCAGAGAAATGATAATGATGCATGTTACAAATGTTTAACAAAGAGATAGAGGTGGAGTGGGAGGGCTCAATATGTAGATGGAAATATACATTTTTAAACATGGCCAATGCGGGTATTATAATTTCTTGACTATAGTAAATTATTCAATTTTTTTTGTTTGTTTTAATTGGGAGTTGTATTGAAAGGGACTAACAATGATGTTATAAAAAGGAAAAGAAAGGAAATAGGGTCGTCGTAGCATTTAAAAACTGAAAGAAGAAAACAGGAGGTTTAGAAGGATAAACAGATAAGCAAAATAAATGTGAAGATAACAGATAGACTTACAAAAATTTGAAAAAGAAATGGAAGCTGTATATCATGGAAATAAGGAGCCTCATATGTATTTCCTTTTTTCTTCCTTATATGTAGAAATGCTTATATTTGTTTATGTTTTTCAAGTTGAGAATAACAGAAGAGAAAATATTGTTAAAAGAGGATTAATGTCCTGACACATAGTAAGTACTTAATAAATTTTTGATTGATAGTCTGCAATATATTCTTAATTACCCTAAGTCCACAGAGTTATTTATCTCTGATCTTTTTTCCTCTTCTGTTTTGAAGTCAATTCTTTTTAAGTGTAGTCTGTTGGTTGGGAACTAATGTGTGCATTGATTCATTAGAATTTCCATGAAAAGGAGAGATGCTTCTCCAGAATGCAGCAGTATGTAGTTATGGAGCTGTGAAATTTATGAGAAAATTTTGTAGAGAATTCTGGGTGAAAGATGCCTTGAAGGAAGGAGTAAAGAATTTGGACATGCATGCCATGTATGACATCCTCCGACTTGCTGCCATGTAAGGTGATACCATATGTCCAGTTTTGCTTATCTTCCATCAATCCCTTCATTCTTCCTTTCAAAGAGACTATAATAGCCAGAAAAGAAAATGAATGGTTGGTGCACTGGTGTGGACAATTATTGTTGAGATAGTACAAGAGCCCTTCATAAAGATTGCCCTTTTCTCCCACCTCTGTTTCAGAGAAACATACTACCCCTCTAATTAACCAACTCTTCTAAAGTAGGTCTCTCATTCCTTTTCTCCACAAGAGTGAAGAAATCTAAGCAGGAAAACTGTTTATTCTTCCTTTGGGCAAAAGTGCTTGGTGATGGGTATTGTATGTCCAGTAACATGTGATTCTTTGGACTTTTGCTGTTTCCTCTATTACTGTGGCATTCCTTCTTTATATAAGCAAATTAATGGATATCAACCTTTGTTGTATAATTACTGATAGCAATGTGGATAGAGGTTGGGGAACCTGGTCAGTCTGGGAAAAGCAGAAGATGCATTTAAGTTCCAGCAAAAGGTATGCAGAATAATGAAAGAATAATGATTCCCCACCCTGCATCCCCAAGATCATAATCCTCCTTAGGTACTTGTACTTATTAGCTTGCTCAAATGTGATTTATAGGCAAAGAGTATGAATAGCTGATTGATAGCTCAAAGCTAACAAAAATTTCCTAGTTATAGGACATGGGAAAATTTCAAGCAAGGGTTATCAGTTCAGGGAGGGGTGGCTATCAATAGTAAATGCAACAGCAATCTTAGGAAGTTAGTAGAACCACTATACAATGCTCTACAACGCTCTTTGGATGTATTTATAGCTTAGAAAATGGGAAGAAATTTGGCTCTTATTTCATCAGAAACTGACTGCTAGGTGGCACTACTTCCTTAATTTTTAATTTATGTAAAAAAAGTTTTTTGTAAAACCACGAAATGATAGAGGTAAAAGAAACCTTAGTGATAATTTAATTCAATGTCTACATTTTATAGTTAAGGAAACTGATTACCAGCTTATCTCAACAATCTTTTTTTAGTAGACTATACCAATGTTTTTACATTCTGTTCAACAACACAAAGCCAAATTTCCATTTTTTCTTTGCTTTTCAGTGAGTACCTGATTTCTAAGCATTCTATCATCTGCTGCCTATTGACACAAGAATTTAAGGAACTTATAAACATATGAGAACTTTTTGCATGATGAATCCAATATGTGAAATATGAAGTTACTTCATGTGGAAAAGAGATTTTAGTGGGTTGAAAGCCAACCAATAGCATGCCAACAAACCAAAAGGAAAAAAAATGTATTTTTTTGTGTTCCAAAAAGGGAAGATAATAGTCTCAATTTGTTTTTTTTTTTTTTTCTGTCAGGCCGCATCTGGCATATTGTATTTAGCTCTGCAAACCAAATTTAGAGAGGATTCATGAGTAGATTAAACATGTTTGGGAATGTGAACCAAATAGGGTGAGGAAAACTGAATCCATTTTAGAGAAGGAATCATTGAAAAAAACCAGCAATACTTCACATCAAAGAGAGATAATTTGGGATGGGCATAAGAAACAACATTGTATAATAGGGCTGAGCACCTCAAATAAAAGCAGAGTCTCTCACTGAGAGAAGCCACCTTTAGACCAAGATGGACTGTCAAACAATAGAGATTGGACCTCGTTCATCTCCTTCTGGGGACAAATCTCAGAGCTAAGGCTCTAAGTGGGTCAAAGTGGCTTTGGGCAATCGCAGGCTGAGTTGTTGCTCTTGCTGAAAAGATCACTGTAATAGTAAAGCTGAAAAGTGTGTTATGCCACCCAGCAAAGTCTAATCTTAGAGATGGTAAAGAGCCCAGGGAGTCCAATATATTAACCTATACAGCAGAGATGCCACAACCTCAAAAGAGTCAAATAGTTGAGTCATCTTCTTGGCCCAGGACAGGAATAAATATACCCAAAGATCAAGTCTGGTTAGCAGCCAGATATGCTGCCAGGACACCTGTTTGACCTAGCCTAGCAGTGGCTTTACCCTTCTGGCAGAGATGCCATGGTCTATGAGGAGTTAGGACAACCAAACAGTAAAACAACTCATCCATTACTGGTTCCCTGCTCCATACTAAACTTTGGTGGGGGGGGGGCCCTCTGGAAAAAAGGAAGGACATCAAGGCCTTGTAGTTCTGATATTTTAAGTTGTCTTGGTCCCATGTGTTCCCTGAATAAGTACCTCATTATCAGTGTATTTTAATTTCATGCCCACTCTTCTCACTCCACATCCCTGCCTGTGGACTTTTTGTATTTATGGAAGAATGCAGCCCAGGATTTTGGGACAAATTATTTGTGATCCTCATTCTTGCTGTGCCATTTGGATAAACACATTTGCTGAGAACTGAGTTTGTTGGCTAACTGTTAAGAGAAAGTACATAAGTGGGGCCTCTCGAGCGCTGGTGTTGCCCCTAGACCCCCTAGAGAAGAAATATTTGTCCCTCTGGGAACCTAATATACCAATACCAGTAGAACTGGGGCAGGGGTGTCAGAAAGAGTATTACAATATTTTAAAATCGATATGGTGCAACCAGAATCCAAAGCACACAATTATAAACACTTAAAAATTTATAGTAGACATATAATATGTAGAATAATGTCTCCAGTGATTGTATAGCAAAGAGAACATACTTCAGCATAGGACTTGAAGTGCTATATGTGGTACTTGAAATATGATCAAAATCTTTTTATTTATCGAGTGTGTACTATCAACATTTCACCACTGATATGTATGTTCAAAGACAAAATAAAATGGAAGGAAAAAGAAGCACATGATGATTGTACTTCATCTAATTTATCCTTGTGAACATCTAGGCAGTAGGGAGTAAGGAAAAAAAAGTAAACTTTACATGACCAACAAGCATAATATTTTAGTGAAAAGAATGAGGATAATGTAATGTCTTAGCATTTAAATGATGAAAAGAGTAATAGAGAAGACAAGAAAAGACAAGTTTGGGGATACAAAAATCCCTTGGGAGACAAAATACATTAATTTAAATTCACACTAATGTATAAATAATTTTTTAGAATATCTTTTGCTAAGGGGTTAGCAGGAGAGCAAGATGACCCTAGGTACCAGATATGGGGATGGGGAGCAGTTATGGTGGACAAGGAAATGAAACAGAGGAAGGAGAATCTGGTGGTGCCAAAGACAACTTTTTCTAACCTCATAATAGTGCTCTTCTAGTTTATTTTTAGTCAGTTATGTCAGTTGCATCTGGCTCTTGTGACCTTATTTTGGGTTTTCTTGGCAAAGGTACTGGAGAGGTATGCCGTTTCCTTCCCAGCTCACTTTGTACATGAGTAAACTGAAACAAACAGGGTTAAGTGACTTGCCCAGGGTTACACAGCTAGTAAGTGTCTGAAACTAGATTTGAACTCAAGAAGATGAGTCTTCTTGACTTCAGGCCTTGTACCCTATCCACTGTGCCACCTCCAGGACAACCTTATTCTCATGTTCATAAGTTCTAGCTTCCAAGAGTTTTGATGAGATTTTTTACTTCTTTTTCTTCCTAAAATTGCTAAGCATAATGTCTACATTAATTTCATTTCTTATATCATTTTCCTGTGCTTCAGATAGGTAGTCATTCAATTACCCCAACAAAGTCTCTTCCCTGTAGAATAAGTCCTTCCTCAGATAACACAATAGACTTTTAGGAATCAGTGCTATTTTTTAGACCACTTCTTTTAGACTTTGAAGGAACAAGTGGGTAAGATTTAATATTTAGGAAATGACATTTTGATAGGCATTGTCTGGATATATTTAGCCCTAGTTCATTATATGAACTTGGGCAAGAAACTTAACATATCCCTGCCAGCATCTCTATTTGAGTGGGAATATGATGTGTTTTTGTCTTTGCTCCACCTATAACCACCCAAATAAAAATCTGACCCATTCTCAAGTCTTATCTCTCCCATGAAGGCAGAGAAAGAACGTGATGAAATAGAAAGTACACCAATCAAATAGATCTGTATTATTGTCCTAGTTTTATCAATTACTAGTTATGTCATTTTTAGGCAAACAAGTCATTTAATATTTCTGAGTCTGGCACATGGTAAGCATTTAATTAATGATTGTTGAAGGACTCAGTAAGCCTTAGTTTTCACAGCTCTACATTGGGCATAATATTGGTTATAATGCCCTGCCTACTAGTCAAGTATGAGAGGGAACAAATTACACTCGCCTCTCTTGATAGGCCTAGATTTAGAAGTGATTTACTTCATTCTTTAAGCAACTTTTCACATGATGCCTTGTCACCCCACAGAGACTGTACCCAGCTCCTCACCTCCTGCTTTCCATTTCTTAAGCCATAATTAAATAAATTATGTAACTTTTCAAACAAATATTCCCCTCCCTTACTGTCACTCTCCTACACATGCTGTTTCCCTACATGCAAGTTACTTGAGAGACTGTCTTTGCTTTTATACTTTTGTTTCCTTCACTTACCACAGGACCTGACACACAGTAAGCAAATAAGATTTTTTCATTAATTCATTGATTCAAATGTCTACTAATAAATAGGTAGCAGTAACTGCTCCTTGATTGAGCTGGTCTATCTTTGAAACTGACCAGCTGGTCTCTGGGAACAGGTTGGGGGCTCTTATCCTAAAGAACACCTGCTAGGGAAAATTATTGCCAAAATATATGGGAAGATTTCATCCATAGTATTCAAAAGCAAATATAAAATCCTTTCCAGCTGAGACCAACTAAGAATGATTTCACCTCTGAAAAATAATTGAGGGAAACTTGGCAAAAGAAGATTAGGAACTTATGATGTAAATCTGTGTGTGAACACAACTACAGCGCTTTTGACCAGAAAGCTCTACCTCGAATACGAATAGTTCATAAGGTGTGAGCCAGAGAGCAGCAGCTCTTCGCTTTTTTCTGGTTTCCTAGCTACAAAACTGAGGTGAGCTCTCCTGTAGTCAGCTGGAAATGATTTCTGACGAGAGCAATTATATAAATGTCACCATGCCCTGTTATCTTATCAGATTTTTTTCTTTCTTTCAGAGTCCCAGAATCATCTTTCTGGGATACTGGATTACTTAAGATAAAGGGAAGGCTTAGAAATATTGCCACAATAAGAAAAAAAAATATGTTTTAGCACCCAGTTTTATAACATCAAATCCAAATAAAGACTGTTTTAAAGGTTACATGAGAATATAAGCAAAGTCAATGCCCTCATCATTTCCACTAGTTTCACATTTTGCCCCAATAATAATGATAGCCATGCTTTAAGGAGACCCTAGACAGTGACTGATTTATACATCATATAGTCTGTATCTTATTCAAAATGCAAGGTCACTGAGATGCGTGCTGCAGTACCTTTTAACACATATCATGATGAGCACCTAGAATCTTACTGACAAAGTGAGATTTAACTAAAAAACTACTGTCTTTTGAGCAATAATTCACACATCCTTGAGTGGGATGTAAAAGTTAGACCAAGGACTTGATATACATAGTGTCTGACTGAGACATGCTCTGGGAATAAGTGACATTCTCAAGAGTGTCCTCCAGATATACAATCAAGTGGAACTGACCTACATATGTTTTGTGTTCCAGGGGAATGAAGGGGTGGCGAATGCAAAGAACATGATATATTCATTCTTTTTCATCAGAAAATGTTATAAGATCACAAAGTTATAAATGTACAATCAACCAATCAATAAACATTATTAAGTACCTACTATGCATTAGGTACCATGCTAAGTTCTAGGGATACAAAAAGAAACATAAGACAGTACCTGTCCTCACTTATAGTCTAATAGGGGAGAAAGCACGCAAACCAATATGTGCAATCAAGGTTTATACAGGATAAATAGGAAATAATTGACTGATGGAAAGCACAGGATTTAAGAAGGATTGTGGAAGGCTTCTGTAAGAGGTGGGGCTTTAGCTGAGACTTAAAGGAAGCCAGAGAGGTCTGTAATTAAAGTAAAGGGAGAACTTTCCAGGAATAGAGGACAGCCAGGGAAAATGCCTGGAACCAAGAGATGGAATATCTTGGTCATGGGACAGTAAGGAGGCCAGTGTCACTTGATTGAAAAGTATGTGTTGGGGAATAAGATACAAGAAAACTGGAAAGGAAGGAGGGAGACAAGGTTATAAAGGGCTTTGAATGTCAGACAGATCATAAAAAGAGAGGTAACACAAATTCTACCACACATTAAAGAACAATTAATTCCAATACTATATAATCTATTTGGAAAAATAAGCAAAGAAAGAGTCCTACTAAATTCCTTTTACAAGACAACAATGGTACTGATATCTAAACCAGGGAAAGCAAAAAGAGAAAGAAAACTATAGACCAATTTCCCCAATGAACATTGATGCAGCAATTTTAAATAAAATGCCAGTAAGGAGATTATAGCAATATATCACAAGGAGCATACACTATGACCAGGTGAGATTTATGCCAGGAATGCAGGGCTAGTTCAATATTAGGAAGACTATCAGCTTAATTGGCCACATCAATAACAAAACAAACAAAAATCATATAATTATCTCAATAGATGCAGTAAAAAGCTTTTAACAAAATATGGTACCCATTCTTACTTAAAAATACTAGAAATCATAGGAATAAATTGAGCTTTTCTTTACGTGATAAGTAGTATCTATCTAAAATGATCAGCAAACATTATCTGTAGTGGGGATAAGCTAGAAGCCTTCCTATAAGATGAAGGGTGAGCTAAGGATTCCCATTATCACTTCTATTGTTTAATGTTATTCTAGAAATGCTAGCTATAGTAATAAGAAAAGAAAAAGAAATTGAAGGAATTAGTATCACAATAGAAAAATAAAACCATCATTCTTTGTAGACGATATGATGGTATACTTAGAAAATCCTAGAGAATCAACTAAAAAACTACTTGAAATAATTAACTTCAGCAAACTTTCAAACACACTTTAGCAAAGCTTCAGCATATAAAATGAACCTACACAATGTATCAGCATTTCAATATGTTACCAACAGAGCCCAGCATGAGGAGACAGAAAGAGAAATTCCATTTAAACTAAGTGCAGACAATAAGAAATACCTGGTAGTCTACTTGACAAGACAAACAAAGAAACTATGTCAACGTATTACAAAACACCTTTCACACAAAATCAGATCAAAACAATTGGAGAAATAGTAATTGCTCATGGGTAGGCTGAGTCAATATAATAAAAAAATGACAATTCTGCCTAAATTAATTTGCTTGGTGCCATGCCAATCAAATTATCAAAAATATCTTATAGAGCTTGAAAAAAAGTCAGAAAAAAATCAGAAGAACAAAAGGTTTACAATATTAAGGGAATCATTGAAAAATAAAAATATGTTAATGTAAACGAATATAGATGAAGATGAACTAGCAATACCAGATCACAAATTATATTACAAGGCAATAATCATGAAAACACTCTGGTACTAACTAAGAAATAGAGTGAAGGATCAGTGGAATAGATTAGGTGCACACTACACAGTAATAAATGACCATAGTAATCTAGTGTTTGAAAAACCAAAAGATCCAAGATTATGGCCCAAGAAATCCCCATTTGACAAAAATTGCTGGGAAAACTGGAAAGCAGTTTGGCAAAAACTAGGTATAGACCAACATCACGTACAAAATACCAAGATAAGAGCAAAAGGGATACATGATTTAGACATAAAGGGTGATGTCATAAGCAAGTTAGGGGAGCATGGAATATTTTACCTGTCAGATTTATTGACAAGGGAAGAATGTATCACAAAACAGAGGATAGAGAGCATTATGGGATGTAAAATGGGTCATTTTGATTATATCAAATTAAAAAAGGATTTGCATAAACCAAACCAATATAGTCAAGATATGAAGGAAAACAGAAAACTTGGGGAAATTTCTTTATAGAAAGTATCTCTGATAGAGGCCTCATTTCTCAAATATATAAAATTTTCAAAGAATTCAGTCAAATTTATAAGGATATGAGTCATTCCTCAAGTGATTGATGGTCAAAGGATGTGAATAGGCAACTTTCAGAAGAAGAAATCAAAGCTATCTTTAGTCATATAAAAATGTTCTAAATCACTATTTGTTAGAGAAATGATGATCAAAATAGCTCTGATGCAATACCTAACACCTATCAGATTGTCTAAAATGATGGAAAAGGAAAATGACAAATGTTAAAATGAATGTGGAAAAATAGGGACATTAATGCATTGTTGGTGGAATTGTGAATTGATCCAATTATTCTGAAGAGAAATTTGGAAATATGCCAAAAGAGTTATAAAACTATACATGCCTTTTGACCCAGCAATGTCACTACTATGTCTATATCCCAAAGAGATAAAAGAAAATGAAAAAGATGACTACGAACAAAATATTTATGGCAGCTCTTTTTGTAGTGGCAAAGAATAAGAAATTGAGGGCATGCCTATCAATTGGGGAATGGCTGAACATGCTGTCATAAACGATTGCGATGGAATACTATTGTGCTATACAGGTAATGATGAACAGGATGGTTTCAGAAAAAAAAAATCTGAGAAGACATATATGAATGAAGTGAACAGAATGGGGAGAACATTGTACACAGTAACAGTAGTTTTGCAACAATGATGAGCTGAGAATGACTTAACTATTCTAATCAATACAATGATTCCTGACAATTCGGAAGAACTTTTGATAAAAAATGCTATCGACCTCCAGAAAAAGGACTTATAAAGTCTGACTGCAGATTGAAGCACACCACTTTTTTAAGTTTATTTATTATCTGGGTTTTTGTTTGGGGATTTGGTCAGTGCTTTCTTTTACAAAATGGCTAATATGGAAATACTTTTATGACTGAACGTGTGGACTCTATATCAAATTGCTTGTCTTCTTAAGGAAGGGTCAGGGGAGGAAGGAAGGGAAAGAATACGGAACTCACTGTTTTAAAAATAATTATTTAAAATGTTTTGTTTACATACAATTAAGAATTTGAAAAAAATGTAAAAAGAAATAGTAGCCCCAAGTCAAGGAATCCAGTGATGAGAAATTATGGCAGGGATTCTTAGCCTGGGATCCACATAACTATAAGGATTCTATGGGTAGATTTCATTCAGTTTTGAACTTGAATAGGCAAAACAGTAAATATTTTCATTAACCTTTGTTTTCCTTTGTAATAGTATGTAGTTTATTTAAAATAAAACATTATTAAAAGAAGGAGTGCATAGGCTTCACCAGAATGCCAAAGGGCTCCATGACATTAAAAATCAAGCAAGCAAATAAACAAAAACTAAAGAATCCTCTCTAAAGAAAAAAGTGGACTTCTTGAATAATCTAACTTTTGGAGAAAGAAAAGTGTCCTCAGTTGCCCATAAAGCAGAAGACCAGTAGAAGTTAAGGCCAAGACTTGGGAGTGGGGGAGAGCAAGAAATGATGTTCTATTTGTGGGGAGCTAGACTTTGAGGCAGTGATCTGTGTGGGGCTATACTGAACGTTGAGGATTGAAGTGAGGCATAGTCCCAAAAGTCTCATCATCTTTGCCTTTTTGCCTTTAGTCAAAGATCATCAATGACCAGCTACAGAGACTGCTAAAGCTGCTCCCATAGCCTTTTGGTGTCTTCCCAGGTAGCCCTCCCTTTGGAGGATGGAGTAAAAAAGACTGAAGATGCAGCAGGGATAGCATGTGGGTTTCCTCCTGCATCTCTGGGACCTTGGACAGCATTAATGTTCACCATGCTGCTTTTAATTTTTTTTTACAAAAATAATCAGTGTTTGTGGGAAGTGTGTGTGTGTGTGTGTGTGTGTGTGTGTGCGCTCACACATGCGTGCATGTGTAATAGTTGAGTTATTCAACTATTCTGCTATAATAGCCTGCTATCTCAACAAGATTTATATATATTTCTCACCCTCCACATTCATTGTGTGATCTTAGACTACAAGTTATACTGCAGTTGGATTCTATAAATGACTTTATATTTCCAAGTCAGAGAACATTTCTAATTAGAACCAATTATCTCTCCATGATATGTAAACAAGGGCATGAAAAACAAAAAGAATTTCCAGACCAGTTGTAAATTGCTTGTTAAAAAATAAAAAGTTCAAGATTCATTCCTCACCCACCTGGTTTCATTTTTTTGAGAGGAAAAAAAAGAACTTTCTGGCAAAAATCAAATTTGTACATGACAGCTAGTTGAGCTCAGAGGTCAGAGGATAGATTTGGCCTGCTTCAGAACATTCCCTTCCATTCAATCTTACCTAGTATCCGCACAGCAGGTAGGATTTGAAATAGAAGCTGCCCTGGTTTGGAAACGAAAAATGTTTGAGAATAATCAAAACGGCTCATATTCAGCCACAATCAGTGCCATTTGCCAATTTTCAGACAGTGCTTTTTTGCGCAGCAACTCAGTTTGGAAAGTGCTTTTGGAACAATTTCTTTATTTCCTTGGCCATGATTAGAGGAACAATGCATGGAGATCATTGTTAAAGCAAGAGAGGATAAATTTTCACAAGTGAGTAAAAGATTGCTCAGATAAGCCTAAAGCTAATGCCACTGAAGACCAATATCTCTGTCAAGCTTTAGGGTCTTGATGACTTTACTAGTTACAATTTAATTTTCAATTCCAGCATGGCGTACTTTGTTTGGCAAGGAAGAAGAGAAAAGGAAGGGAAGGGGAGGGGAGGGTAGAGGAAAAAAGGGGAACGGAGGGGAAGGGAGGACAAGGGAGAGGAAGAGAGGGGAGGGGAGGGCAAAGGAAAGGAAGAAAAGGGAAGGGGAGGGGAGGGAAGGTATACTAAGTTGCAAACCCAAATTGGTATATGTTTTAAATAGCAGCATCTAGATTTAAACCCATACTCTCTGACTCCAAGTTTAATATGCTTTCTACCAAGCAGATGATGGCACAGTGAATAGGGCACTTGGCTTTATGTCAGGAAGATCTGAGTTCAAATCCAGTCTCAGACATTTACTATTTGTTTGGCTCTGGGCAAGTCACTTAACTTCTGCTTGCCTCAGTTTCCTCAGTTCTAAAATAGAGGCAATATCAGCACCTCGCTCTCAGAGTTGTTGTGAGGATCGAATGGGGTAATATTCATAAAGCACTTAGCACAGCGCTTAGCCTGTATAAACACGTATCCCCACCCTACCACCTTTGATATATACTGCCATGTATATATTGCTAGAGCAAGTCACTTAACCATCAGGATCTGAAGAAACTCCTTAAGAGAATAAAATGGAAAAAGTCCTCATGGAGAGCTTCCTGTATTGATGAAATCACAAGTCCAGTCAAAACTATAGTTCTAAACTGACAAAACGTTCACAAACGAAGTCTTCACACACATTTCTTTTTCACTGATATTAGACATCCAACAGTGTTTCTTTTAATAAGGGGAATCCATTTTTGTGACAAAAGATAAAATCCTACATTTTTTAAAAATGCTACCAGAAGTATAGTTTATGTAAGAGATTCTAGGATACACAGGAATGCATTAATTCCTTCCCCAGAACATTTCTGTAGGACCTTTCCTCCTTCCTTTCCCTCAAGACTTTGTTGTCTCCAGCTCCCTAACCCTCTCAGATCCTGATTACTAGTCCCACCTCTTAAGAGATTCCCACTAATGGCCGTGGTTCAGGTGGTACCTATTTCCCTCCAACCTGAGCTATGTGAACCTTAGGTATAGTCTGAATCTTCAACTTGTTGCCATCAACCCAGGGCTAAGGAGATTAGAACTCCCCATCTCCTGAACAAAAGCTGACTTTATTAAAAATATTTTTGTTTTCAGAGGATTTTGGTATCACTAGAATTCAGGGGAAAAAAGGGAGAAATTGAGAAAGTTGGGCTTATATACTAGTAGAGTCAAAATTTTTAAAAAGCACATAATATGTAGGGAAAAATCACATTTTTATCAATAATCATAAACAGAAGACAACTTAGCTGAGGGATGTGAGCAGAAAGCCCTTTATGGAATTCATTAGATGAACCCCCCCCCCCACAGAATTGGATTTATGTGTTATTGTGTTATTATTTTATAAGGCAAGAACTGTGAAACAATTTGGATTTCCACCTGCAGCCTACATGGGTTTTCTGCTTTTTAACATACTCAGGCGTAAGCTCCAGGTACTGCATTATCATCAAGAGAGTCAGTCTAGTTCTGATGAGGGTTCTCTCCTGTAACTCACTTCCATATAAAATAATTGGGAGAAGCAAACACATGTCAAACACTGCTGTGCATAGATTGCTCTTCAGCGGTAATACTAAGGATGCTAATTGGTATGAAGAAAAGACCTGATTCAGAGTGGCCAAACTTCAGGATAGAATAAAGGCTATTTTAGGTATGTGTAAACCTATCCTCTTGTCAATCAATTTCTGTTGAATGTTTTGTGATCTATGATGCTATGATTTGTGAATTCAGGATTAGACAAAGATTAGGAGGGCAGAAATTCATTGAATTCTTAAAATTCTTCTAATTGTTGTTTCTGACTTCTTTTTATTTGCTCATGTCAGTTCCCTCCACAAAGGCAAAGATGATAAAAAGTACAATTTCAGTCCTTTTTTCCCCTTAGTTTTCATCCAAGTGAGTACTTCTTTGCATCATACTATTTTTTGGCTACTCAGGGGTGCTAGATAAGTTGTATTATTCATGTGGTTTTCTGCAAACAAAAGAGCAAATATGTCATGTGGATTCATATTTGGGGAAAGTGCATCTAATAATGTGAACTATTCTTTTGAGATAAAAAAAGGAAGCAAGATTTCCACTGTCATCCAGCCATCTACCACCAGAAGAAATATTTCCTGCCCGTTGCTAGCCAAAATGACCTTCCTATGTATCAAATCATCACCTAGGGAGACTTTCTAAGCTACTCTGCACCAGTAAGGAAATTGACAAAGGAGGGGGCCTTCTCACCCACTGTCACTGGCCTAGAGTCAATCTACCAAGGTCTGTGTAAAATCACAGAATCACAGAGCATAAGAGTAGCAGCAGGATTATTTCAAACTCTGATTGTCTGTGAAAGGACAATAGAGGAAGAGGTGGCTGGGAATATCTGATTTGATAGTGGAAGACCAGAGGATCCTTCACACTTACAGCTTAGTGAAGAACTCAGTTTGCCAAGTGTGAATATCTGTGACACACACATCATATACATGTATACATTCATATATCATACAAAAACATATATGTATGCACTGTGAATATTTCATGGTATAAATATCTTCTAACTTCCCATTGTTGTGTTGCTACCAGCCAGCTGATGATGCTCTGTCTTCTGCGTCACCTACATTTCAACGAAGATTTGTAGAAAGGATCATTACCTAGGGCCAAAATGGACTTTGAAGAAACTGTTCAGATGACTGGTTGGTGCAGGTGATAAATGATTATTCATTTCCAGAATAAGTAGGTCATTGGTACAATTCTCTATGAATCAAAAGACATTTCTTAAGAAAAATAATGATAATAGCAATAGAAGAAGGAGGAAGAGGAGGAGGAGGAGAAGGAGAAGGAGGAAGAAGGAGGAAGAGGAGGAGGAGATGGAGTAGAAAGAGGAGGAGAAGGAGAAGGAGAAGGATAAGAAGAAGAAGAAGAAGAAGGGAGGAGGAGGAGGAGGAGGAGGAAGAGAAGGAGAAAGAGGAGGAGAAGGAGGAGGAGAAGAAGAAGGAGGAGGAGGAGGAAGGGGGAGGAGGAGTCATAGATCATATTAATGAAATTTGAATGAATATTAAAATTGGCAGGAGCTTAGAGGTCATTTAGTCTAACACTTTCCGTCACCACCACTATTTTGCAGATGAGGGAAATGAGGTTAGGTGAGTTTAAGTTGCCATATATTAAGCAGTAGGACATAGCAGATAGGGCCCTGGAGTTGGAGTCATTAAGAACTGAAGTCTAATGTATGTGATCATAGATAAGCCACTTAACTTTTTCAAATCAGAGTTCCCTCATCTGTCAAATGAGGCAGTTAATCTCTGGCTTCTAAGGTCCCATACAAGTCTAAACCTCGGATCTCATAATCCCAGTATACTGTTGATGTAACTTTGTCCTGCTGTTGGATATTGATAGCTAAGAGAGCAATTAAATTCGACAGGCACTTATTAAAGACTTACTGCATGTCAGATAATGTATCTCTCTTGTAATTCACTTCCATATAAAATAATTGGCATAGGCAGACACATGTCAAATGCCACTGTGCACAGATTACCCTTCAGTGGCAATACTAAGGATGCTAATTGGTATGAAGAAAAGTCCAAATTCAGAGTGGCCAAGATTCAAGATGGAAACTAAAGACTAAAGTATTTGTAAACCTGCCCTCTCACCAATCAATTCCTGTTCAACATTTTCTCATCTGTGATGCTATGATTTGTGAATGCAGGATTAAAGATGGGGAGGGGAGAATGTCATTGAATTTTAAAAACCTTTCTAATTGCAGTTGCTGATCTCCTTTCATTTGCTCATGTCAGTCTCTGATGCAAAGGGGGACACAAAGGCAAAAGTAAAAGACTGTACCCTTAAGGAACTTATATTTTACTAACAGAGGGGCACAAAACAATTTGTGAGTAAAAAGATGGGATGAAGAGAGAGAAGATACCTAATCTGAGAGGCCTAGGGAAAAAACATCAGGAAAAGGTTTGTTTTTTTTTTTTTTGGAGAGGCAGTCAGGGTTAAGTGATTTGCCCAGAGTCACACAGCCAGTAAGTATCAAGTGTTTGAGACCAGATTTGAACTCAAGTCCTCTTGACTTCAGGGCTGGTGCTATATCCACTTCAATACCTGGCTGCCCCAATGGCATCTAGAGTGAGCCGTAAGGTAAACTAGGAATTCCAAGAGTCAGAGATGAAGAGGGAGAAGAGCATTACAGGTATGAAGGACAGTCCGTGCAAAATCATGAGAGGCATCAGATGATCAAGTGTATCAAGAAGTGGCATCATGTCTCTTCTTTCAAGACCCAATACTGTATTTCCATGAGTCATGAGAATAAGAAGGAAAAGGTTTCTGAATCAGAGCCAAGAAGATGTCTCACCCAAACTCAAGACCGCGATAAAACTGAGAAAAAATGGGGCATAATTGGTTATGCACATGAATATATTATTAAGCTCTCACTAATCTTTTAATCTGTTTAATTCAAAAACCTTAAATTAAAATTTTAAAAGAAGAAACGCCCCCATTAACCACAACAGTGGAACAACCCATTATCATCGGCTCATGAAGCTACATCTCTTTTCTCCCTTGTTGCAATCCAGGGAATCAAGTCATTTGATTGATCAGAACTTCTTAGGTTCCTTCTAATTGCATAAAGAAATTGAGTTTGATTCATCTGTCCTGTGATAATTGCACTGGTATTATGTTAGAAAGGTGATAAAGTACATTGTGTGGAACACACAATAATTAATATCTGAGTAGATTCTAGTAGTGGAACAAATTGATTAACTATGTAAAAAGGTATTGTTTTCATCTGCTTTTTAAAAGAGGAATAATTTAAGTGGTCTGATCAGATATGAGTACCAGAAAAGGTAATTGATGAAAATTGTTATTTTACCAGTCAATAGATACTTCAACACTTCAAAATATCCATGATTTTATCATTGTGTTTACATCTCCAACCAACACATAAAAAATTCAGTTGACCAACTTGTAATTGACTTCTGTGGATAAGCTTCTCCATATTTAGCTAGTCTTATTATCCAATGATAATGGTGCCACTCTCAAAGTCTGTATAGATTTATAGGTTCTGCTACAATATAGCAAAGAATTCTGGTTCTTGGGGCACATGAACATTGGGATAAAAGAGGAGACTTGGGAGAAGACCCAGGAAGAGACCAAGATGGTACTGATGAAGAAATTGACATATAGAGAGGAAAGAGGGAAGGTACAGATGTGGGAGAAAATTTTCTAGGGCATGGGAAGTCCTTAGGATCCTGCTTCTGTCACTCTGTACCCTTTGCTTTCCTCATGCTGTAGACGGCTTCCATGTGAGCCACTTTCAGATGAGGGGAAGGGGCAATCCATTCTCTAAAGGGTGTGGCCTGTGCCCCCCCAGGGAAAAAAAGAGGTGGCAGGGAAGGGGGTGGCAGTGGGAGAAGGTACCCTGGAAGCCATCTCCCTTTATCTTAGGATGCAGAAAGAACATGCAATAGATATCAGGTGTGGTCATTGAGCCCAGGACAAGCCTGTTTTTAACTGCTGTTTTCATACTGCGGTCTTTTTTTGAGTTACCAGTCTTGAGCTGCATTAGGAAAGGGATAGAGAAAGAATAAGGAAAGGGGAGCTTCACTTTAGTCTGTCCCCATCAGATCCATAGTTTAGAAAGGACTTTGATCAGCTAAATGAGAGCAAACAGCATGGTGAAGGGTCCTGAGTCCGTGACATAGAAGCAATTAAGCACATTTCACCTGAAAAAGGGAAGACTCAGTCATCAAGGATTTGAAAGGCTGCCTTTAAATTCAGAGGAGGGATTAGATTTATTCTGTTTGGTGCCAAGGGAGACAACCAGGAACCAAGGGTAGAAATTACAAAGAAACCAGTTCAGGCTTGAGAAAAAGAAAACTTCTGAACACTTAAAGCTATTTGAAAGTGTTGTGGAATTCCTCTAGAAGTGGACTGGACATTGGATGACCACATACATAGATTGGACTAGATAAGGCTCCTTCTAACTCTCACAGTCTGTGTTTGACTGAATGGACACATTACTGCTCAAAAATTTGATATATAATATGATCACCTAGGAATTAATCTTTTCTCAACATTCTCATCAACGCCTTTACTGACTAACTTCCCTCAGCAGCTAGCTGGCTTGATCAGCTTTGATAGATTCTGTAAGGATAATTCTTATATTAGGAGAGGATTTAGACCAGACGATTTTAGGTCCCTTTCCAACTTTGATGTCACAGCTTGATCTCTCTCCAACTGGTATCATCACCGTGTTCCACTGAATGTGCATTCCTAATGTATGAAATTACCACGAGCATAGAGAGATGGCAAGTTAAATGCCAGCAAAGTGTTCCTACAAAATTCGGGGGCCAAAGAGTGCTAAAAAGGAACTTTTTAGATAACTTGTTTTACAAACAGCATTACATCCCTTTAGAAAACTCTCATCATCTATGATTTCAGACAACTACACAAGGGTCTTGAGGAGGTAAATCAAGAGACTTTTAAAATGGCACTTGAAAAGCTGGGAAAACATTTACAAAAGTGAGGAATTGTTGGCTTTCCAGTTTTTTTTTCTTTTTTTAACCCTTTTTTAAAGCCTTCTCTCTACAGTTCAGACCATTCTGTTACTAGCTAACATGATCTTTTTTGATTTTCCCATTGCAGAGGTTTAAGGTTAATAAAAAGATTGGCTGGATTGAAAGAAACCACAATATTGAACCAAAATGTCCTTCTTGATTAAATCTGCTTCTAGATTTTAACCGAAGAATTTTTGACCATGGAGTCCTGTTCCATAGATAGATAGAAAGATAGATAGATAGATAAATAAATAGATACATAGGGAGGTATATAGATACAGATGTGTGTATGTGTATATATACATATATACCTACTTATACATATATACATATATATGCATGTGTGTATACATGCATGTAGGTGTATACACATATTTTATATACATATTTGTATATGTATGGATGCATACACATATATACATAGACCACGGGGGAACATGTCAATAAAAGTATAGGGATATTTGCACATGGGCAACAGGAATCCTTGATCTTAATCAGAACTTTTTTTTACATGATTTTCTTCCTAGAAACATATTGTGGTAATAGAAACAGGCTGTATTGTAATTAGAAAATCATACTTCTCTCTTCACTGGGTCTTTGTATCATCTGGCCTCTTGTCTTGTGTTCACCAATTCATCAACTTTCTCTAAGACCTGGTTCGAGACCTTCACCTTTTGAAGGTAGATTTGATTTGGAGGAAGAATTAAAAGCACTTGGAGCCAAGTCTCATGAAAAAGGTGAATGATCAAGCCTGGGAGTGCTATTTCAATTCACTTCATGTCTACACATATTTATAAACCATCTGCTATATGCATGGCACTGAGGTAGGCACCAAAGATACAAAGATAAATGCAGAACAGGTTGTGAGCCCAAGGAAGTTACATTTGACTGGTTAAATATAATAGGAGCTTTTGGTTGTTTTTGTTCAGTTATTTCAGTTGTCTGCCTCTTTGTGACCCTATTTTGGGGATTTCTTGGCAAATATATTGGAGTGGTTTCTCATTTGATTCTCCAACTTATTTTACAGATGAAGAAACTGAGGCAAACAGGGTAAAGTGATTTGCCCTGGGTCACAGAGCTAGTAAGTGTCTGAAGTCAGATTTAGATTCAGGAAGATAAGTCTTCCTGACTTCAGGTCCAGTGCTCTGTTCACCGTAACTCCTACCTGTCCCAATACCTGAACAAATAAGTAAATACCACTATTTGGAGAAGAACACTAATAATTGGGGGAATCATAAAAAGGACCAAAAATGATCTCTATTTTAAAATAATGAGATTTTCTTTTTTGGTAAATTTTATAAATTAGACCAGAAAGTTATTCCAAAGGAATACTTAAGAATATTTAAATTAATGACGGTGTGATTTGAATAAGTGTATAGCTTCGCGTTATATATGTCTTGAAACATAACACTAATTTATATATATTATATATATATTTTTATATATATAATATATATACATACACATGTGCTGGTATATATATGTGTGTATATATGTATATACACACATATGTTTATGTACATGTATGTGTATATATACATGCTTATATTCATATGTGTATATATATATATATGTATCCTTAATATATTGATATAGATCATTTCCAATGTGGCTTAAATATGAGTAATAGCTCCTATACAAGTAGTGAAGATGCTAAATACATTCAGACAGAACGTCCTATAGTTTGCCTCAGAAAAACTTACATAACACAAAAAGAAATCACTGGAACCAATTTTAAAAATGTAGGAAACACAAAGAGCTCCTCAGAGTCTATCTCACTCCCTTAAGGAAGCTGCTACTGAGGCAAAACCCTCACAGTCTGGTGAAAATTCCTTTCTGTCACAGGTTCATACATACTCCTCCAATAATAGAGCCACCGTGTAATTTAGAATGCCTCAAAACATAAAAATAAATGGAAATTTTCATCAAGTAATTTATATTCTATTAGGGGAGACAATGAAGGCATGTACATAAAAAGATACAGAAAATACATACAGAATAAGTAAAATAGAATTTGGAGCAGAGGAGAGACAAACATGTAGAGAATTAGAAAGGACCTCATGTAGGTGGTGGTGGTTAACTCAGTTTTTAAAGTTTTAAAGAAACTAGGGATTCTAAGAGATAGGTAGTAAGGAGTGTATTCCAAGTTTGGAGGACAGCCTGTGGAAAGTCCCAGAGATGGGAGTTTGAGCATCAAATAGGAGGCAGCCAAATGGTACAGTGAATAGAGTTCTGAGTCTGAACTCAGGAAGACTCCTCTTCCTGAGCTCAACACTGGCCTTAGACGCTTACTAGCTGTGCAATCCTGGGCAAGTCTCTTAAGCCTGTTTGTCTCAGTTCCTCATTTGTAAAATGAACTACAAAAGGAAATGGTAGACCACTCCAGTATCTCTGCCAAGTAAACTCCAAACAGAAGATGTGGGAAAATTGGAACATTAATTCATTGTTGGTGGAGTTGTGAACTGATCCAACCATTCTGGAGAGCAATTTAGAACTGTGCCCACAGAGCTATTAAAATGTGCATACCCTTTGACCCAGCAATACCACATGTACAAAAATATTTATAGCAGCTCTTTTTATGGTGGCCAAGAACTGGAAATTGAGGGGATGCCCATCAATTAGGGAATGACTGAAGAACTTGTGGTGTATGAATGTAATGGAACACTATTTTGCTATAAGAAATAATGAACAGGGGTACTTCAGAAAAAACCTGGAAAGGCTTTTATATGAACTTATGCTGAGTGAGGGGAGCAGAACCAGGAGAACATTGTACACAGTTACAGCCACATTGTGGGATGACTGACTTTGATAGATTTATCTCTTCTCAGCAATACAGGGACCTAAAACAACTCCAAAAGACTCATGATGGCAAATGCCACCCACATCCAGAGAAAGAACTGTGGAGTCTGGATGCAGATCGAAGTATACTATTTGCTCTCTTTTTTCATTTGTTTTGTTTTGTTTTGTATTATTGTATTTTCCATGGTTCCTCACATTCATTCTGATTCTTCTGTTGAACTATGGAAGAAGGCACAGGTGGACAAGGAAATGAAGAAAAAGAATTCTATATTTCTGAAATCTGATATTATGTCCTTACCCCCTCTTCTTCCCTTCAACATAGTCAGTAAGTAGTGTGTCTTTGTGGTCATTACAGAAAAAAGTCTAGAATTTTAGAGATCACGGGATCATAGATTTAGATCTTTAATGAACTTTAAAGACTATATAATCTCATAGTCTCATAAAGTTAGAAGTGGAAGGAACATTAGAATTTATCACATCCAACTCCCTCAGTTTTCAGATGAGGCAACTGAGACTCAGTGATATTAGGTGACTTGCCCAGGGTCACACAACTAGTAAGTCGATGAGGCAGGATAAAAACTAGTCTTTGGACTCTATGTCTAGTTCTCTATCTAGTATTCTATCAAGATAAGATACAACTGGGGCAGCTAGGTGGCGCAATGAGTAGAGCACAGGCCCTGGAGTCAGGAGGATCTGAGTTCAAATCCGGCCTCAGACACTTGACACGCTTACTGGCTGTGTGTCCTTGGGCAAGTCACTTAACCCCAGTTGCCCTGCCTTCTCTCTGCAAAAAAAGATAAGATATTACCAATGATAAGGATATTGTATGTGGTAGGCAATCAATAACCAAGTATTTATTAGCCACCTACTCTGTGCCAGCCACTCTGCTGAGATTAGGATAGTAATACAATTAACCAGATGAGAGGTGGTGAGAAATTGAACTAAAGGGCAGCCTTGCAAGTAGGGAGAAGGGGAATAAAAGTGAAAAATGTGGAGATAAAATCAACAGGATTCGGCAAATGACATATTGTGTGAAGGAGAATGAGTAGCTAAGGATCACTCCATGATCAGTCCTCCTCCTTTGAACTACCCTCTTCTGATCAGTATTTCTCCATCCCAAGGTCCCCTACCTGAAAGGTAACCTGACAGCACCCTTTCATCCCCACCTCCAGTGTCTATCTCATACGGTCCCATTTTAACATGGCAATGAAAAAGAAGAAAGAGAACAAACAAAAAACAAATCAAAACAAAACAAAGCACCATTTGAGAGGAACATTGTATATTGCTTTTAGATTGTTATTCAAAAATAACTATTTGATGGAACTAAGATGAATATTTTTGATTTAGTAATCAAATTACTTCCATTTAGTTTGAGGAGTTTTGCAAAGTTTTCCCCACCACACCAAGCATTATTATCATCCCCATTTTGCAGATGAGGAAATTGGGGCATTACCTCAGTTTGTAAGTGATTTAACACCCAGTGCTGTTTTGACTGTACTATCCCAAACTGCTCGTCATTCGGAGCATCTTAGAGAATCACAAGTGTTGACAATTCAAACATATGAAATATATGTAATGTGACAAAATCAATTCTTTAGTGCAAAAGAACATACATACAACCACTTTTACATACAGAATTGCCAGAGAGCTAGCTGACATAATGGAGATACTAGAATTTCTATGTAAGTAATAGTAAAACTTTTTAAGTCTGTATAGCTGGAAACATTAAAATATATGAAGGACATATATTTAGATGAGATAGAAATAGAAAGAGGGGAACTGAAGGAGGGCTGATAGAGTTTATCTCTAATTTCCATAGCTTTCCTTTGCTGCCAATCTTTTGGTCCTGCAGCTTGGTATTTCAACTACCCATTAGACATATTGGACTCATTCAGTTGCTCTTGTGTTCTGCAATTTATATGGATTCATGATAGAATGTTATAAAATGAACCCAAAGGATCTTTTTTTTTTTAATGGAGTCAGAGGAGGAGTGTTTCAAGATCATAGAAAATTAGTACCACTTCCTAAACTTCTTTTATTTAAGATACTGAATTCTTCCACAATGAATGACCTCCTCTTTTCTACTATATTCTTGTATTCAGTGTTTCCCGTCTGAATGCTCATGTACTTGAATGGTTTCCCTACAGTGCCCTTCTTCTTTACTCCCCAGTCTTCATCTCATACAGAAATAAAAACTACACTGGAATGAAACTTTTAACATTTTTGTTTTCTGTTTACTGAAGGAAGACTTCTAGGTCATATGATCAAAAAGATGGAGGAGTGGGCACTTTCTCTGATCCTCATGAACTCTCAAACCCCTTCAAGAAATCAAGAAATAAAGCAATTTCATGTGTCTTCACAGTCTAGGACACCAACAACCCAAATGAAGCAATAATTCAATAAACTAACTGTAGGAAAGGCTAATTACTAGCCCCTAACATACACTCAGTAGCCCCTCCTGCACTGGCTATCATTCTCAGGCAGCAGGCTACACAAGCCAACACACAGGATTGCAACAAAACTCAACTCTACCCCGTCTCAAACTTCTCAGCATGGGGAAAAAGCAATAAATAGAAGTGCACAAACTTGCTCAGGCTGGGACAGAAGAAGAGTAGTGTTTCATGCTACAACATCCCTTAGCCAGATAACTGAGAGAACTGGATCAAGAAGCAGTATGTAGCTATGTGACACTCCACTGAACTTGATATCCACCTGGGACCAGTTTTATCTCCACAGAAACCATTTGGGGCAGGAACTGTGGCAGATGAAAAATTAATTGACTAGAGTGAAAGGAGGCTGAAACATTTTTGAGGTCTGGTGATGTGAGGATGGTTCGCTATAAAAAAAGAAAGCTATCATCAATCGATCACATAAAAATAAAAACTCCCCAAACCACATGATTATTTCAATAGATGTGAAAAAAGCCTAACAAAGTACAACATTAACTTCTACTAAAACAAAACAAAACAAATCCTCTAATGTATAGTTTAAGAGGCAGGTTTTTTAAAATATCATAACATGTATTGATCTAAAAATGAAAAGGAAGCATTATATGCAACAGTGTTACATTAGAATCATTCCAAATAAATACAAGAGTAAAGCAAGGATGTCCCCTCTCCCAACAATTATTTGATATAGTTCTATATATTTAAGGTAGGGTTGGGGGTGGGTGGATTATGGCCCCAACTGCAGCAATTTGAATGTGGACTCTGTGAATTTAAGGAGTTTTTAAATGAGGAGACAATCTGTCTCTCCCATCCATTTCAATTCTTACATTTGGCAGCAAAAGCTTCTCTAAGTAAATGATGATGTAATGACTTAGTTTCTACAATAAGGAAATGAAAATGAGGGAAAAGACATATTGTTTGTTTTAATGAAGACCAGAGGTCCTCTAATGGAGGGGCTTATAATTTTTTTTCTTCCCGCTTGTTCTTCTGCATTTTGTTGTTGTTCAGTTGGTTCATTCATGTCTGATTCTTTGTGACCCCATATGAGCTTTTCTTGGCAATGATACTGGAGGGGTTTGCCATTTCTTTCTCTAGCTCATTTCCTCAGAGGAGGAAACTGAGGCAAATAGAGTTAAGTGACTTGCTCAGGGTAACATAGCTAATAAATGTCTGAGTCTGGATTTGAACTCAGGTCTTCCTGATTCCAGGCCCAGAACTTTATCTACTGCTTAATCACCTAGCTGCCCTCTTCTGCATGTTGTATAAATTTTAACTCAGACTCTGCAGGGGAAGAGAAATGAATTTCTGATACATGAAAATGCTAACAAAAGGGGGTGTATGAAGAATCAAATTATCAATATAGTTATATTTAAATATGTGAATGCACATCTATATTCTCTAGCAAGCAAAATCAGTTCATTTGCATCTCTCAGAGGAAGGATAACACTTGCAGTTACAAAATTCTAAGTAGTAAACATATTCTTATACCTAGCCTAAGAAAGGTCAAAGTTACCAAAGGCCAGACACTATGAATATAATCTAAGAAGTCAGAGTTAATGGGGCCCTACCATATGACAGAACAATGTGAAGCTGGAATGAAAAAAATATGTAGTGTGAAGATTGTTTTGAAATGGTTTTGTGTCTGAATTTTAGATTTTCATAAGGAAAAGATGATTGTGGTGTTTATACTTTCCACTGATCTTAATTATTCTTCAACTAGAGGAATCTGACAGATCTCAGGAGTCTGCATCTCCAAGTCTATCATAGAAGACAGCTGTCTTGGTAAAACCCTTCTGTTTTTCTTCCCTTTGTTTTTCATTTTTTAATTTCATGTTTCTTTATCTTTCTTCTGTCATGTCAGATCAGTCTCACAGGATCATAGGTTTAGAGACTGAAAGGAATTTATAGTCAATCAAATTCAATCCCTCATTTTACAAATGAAAAAATTGAGGCACATAAAGGTTAAATGCCTTTCCTAGACATTTTCTCAGTTTCAGACAGCTAGTATGTGACTGGATCAGAATTCAAACTCAAGTCTTCCTGACTCTAAGTCTAGCACTCTATCTGCAATACAACCTACCTATTAATCATGCCATCTAGATGTCAATCAAATGCTGTATTCTGCTCCCCATCTGTGCCTTTGGTTAAGGTGCTTCCTCTCCTTGAATTTTTTATGTTTTTATGTTTTTTATGTTTTTATGTAAATCTTACCCATCTTCTGAAGCCCAGTTAAGCTCTGTCTTCCATATGCAACTTTCCCTTACAACTGCAGGCCTCCTTTATCTTCACTTTCTCCGACCTCCTATAGTAGTATTGTCTGTACCACTCATTTTGGTGTTTTATTACATGATACCTTGTATTCTTCCCTAATTATTTCATATGTGGGTCTTGTCTTCTCCATCTGATATAACATCTTTGAGGAAAGTATCAAGGCTTATGCTTCTTTAGTATTACTTATGTCATCTAATACATAGTGCTAGGCACAGAGCAGATGCTCACCGAATATCTGTGAAACTAAATTGATCCGAATTGAAAAGCTGCCTTCCTCTAAAACTTTAGTTCATCCTATCTCTAGTTGATTTTCTTTCCCTTTTTCTTCTTAGCCAATTATCCTAGCAACAAGATACAACAATTCATCCTAGATACTGGAATTTTTCTTTAGTCAATTTATTTTTTCAATGGATCCTCTATAGCTCCTAATACGTGTAAATACCTCCGTGCAGCTAGCTCTGTTAGCTGAGAAGGCAGAATAGCACCATGCTACTTAATAGACATTTCTTGCTTATTTGCAATTATGGTTCTGAGTCATGTGGATCAAACAAAATTATGTCACCTGAAGCCTTCTGCTGTGTAGGTGAAAACCATAAAAATGGTAATTGGGAAAAGGAAGTACTTAGTAAGAGGTAGAAACAGGGGCCTGCTCTCAGGGTATTAGTGGGTAATGAGAGTTTGTTCCTACAAAGAGAACTCCTTTTAACTAAGGAGTTTCATTTGCCAAATGTGGTTCCCCACTGGAATGCTCTCAGAATACACGGCAATGTAAAAGAGTTTTAGGGAAAGTGAAAAGGTGTTTCACAGAGTTCAGATGGAATTTTCTCTCCTCCTCATGGAGTTCTGTTAGCCTCCTATTAAATTCACCTGTGATTCTCTGAGCCTGCTCTTAGTTTCTTCGTTACTAATAAACCTTACATTTGCACTACTGTTTTAATGCTTTTACTTCAAAGGATTTTTAAATGTATTTTCTCATTTTATTTTCCTTTCATTATTTCTAATTGCCCAGAAGAAACTGAGTCAAATGGAAGTTATGTGACTTGCCCAAAAGCAAGTGGATAGTATGCAACAAAGCAAAGGCTCACATCACAGTCTCCTGCTTCCAGGCTTATATTATTTTTACCAGATTACCCTTTTCCCATTTGTAACATGTAATTCTTTACATATTTAGGGGAGGTTGTTTTTGTACTTGACCTACAGTTTCACTGTTACAGGGAACTCCTGATGATGAAACTCCCTCCACCAGGGCAATTTGATACCTGATTTGCAAACTATAGTCTCAGCTGCCAGGAATTCTGAGATCATGAAGTGTGTAGCAAGCACTGTTTTCCACTTGAAATTACTTTAATTTAATTTGTATTTACTTTGGGTTTTCTTACTTCTGTGTATCCTGCTACCCTCCCCACCCAGAATAATGTAAGCTCCTTAAGATCAGGACAAAATTTCATTTTCATTTTTGTTTCCTAGCACCCAGTTTTAGTGCCTTACACATCTGAGGCAATTGGTTCCTCCTAAATTGAAATGAATGGAATCATCCATGCAGGCTGATGTAAAGCTGCAAGGGGTCTCATAGTTATCTGAGTACCAGAGAGGTAAAATGTTTCGACATCAAAGTGAAGGTGAGATTTTCTGTCTTCCGTGAGGAAATAGAGAAAGCGTTGGATGATGAAATCAATTATGTCTCAAGAATGAAGCCACGTTAATCAACATGTCAGTCAACAAGTGTTTATTAAGTTCCCATAGGGTAGAAGGATCACAGTGAAAGGATCAAGAGACAGAACAGTCTGTTTTGAAAAAGAAGACATATTACACAGATGACTACTGCCAAATGGTGGCTGTTGGGCAAGCCAACAAAATGCCATGTGGAATGATAAAGCATTACATCTTCTAGGACAATTGTAGACACTGGAAAAATCAAATATCTAAGACTCATTTATTGCCATTGTGAATTGACAGAAACTAATGACTGCAATAAGGCTGAAAATTAATGAATGTTAAATAGAGTTCATCATGTGATTCAACAGAAGCTCTGAAAAAAAAATGCACACTGATTCTGGCAAGATTTAAATACTCACATTTGACACAATCTTGCATACCAGAAAGCATGTGTGCTGACTGGAAGTTTATACTAAATAGAAACAAAAGCTGAAACAGCTTTTAGTGTTCCCTTATAATCAAGGAAATTTGATTTTGTTTCATGTTTTTGATTTAGGAAGGTAATATGGTATTTCAAAGACCTGGGTTTGAGACTTGACACTGATCTTTATCGCTTGTGTGACCCTGAGCAAGTAAGTCATTTAACTTCTGAAAGCCTTGTTTTTTTCTCTTATGTAAAGCAGGGACAAAATGCTTGTATGATATGCAACACAAAATTGTTGGAAGGAAAAAGCATTTGTAAGCTTAACATGCTAAATGAATATGAATAATTAGTGGGATGGATAAATATCTTTGACAGAATAGTCAGGACAGTTAGTTTAACAAATGTATTCCCTTGACAGTGGATAAAGAACTGGTCTCAGAATTAGGACCAGGTCTCAAGTCTTGCCTCTGACATATTCCATGTTATTCAGCAAATCAACATATTGTTATTCTAGGCCAGGGATCTCTACAGAAACAGTTGGAGCCACTGGGAGGCTGAGGGCAGGGGGTGGGGAGGGGTTTGAGGGATGGGATGAAATGAACCTAAGGGGTGTTAAATCAATCAAGGGATGGGATCACCCTTCCCGTGATAGCCAATTGTACAGATTATTTACAACACAACCACACCTACTCTTATTGCCTCACAATCCCCCAATGGCCCTAACCCTCCGCTATTCAAGCTACCAATCTTCCCCCTTCTACAACAGGTGTAGAACTCTCAATGCAGTTATAATTTAATGGCTACTCAAGCTCCAACAGGAAGAACCACATAACCACCTCTGGAAATATTCCATCATTCCACAATGAAACCCCAAGATACCCACACCCCTTCCTCTAGATCCCAAAGTGACTATGGCAAATGCCCCTTGAAAAATCACCTCTACACTCTGGGAGTAATTTGTAAGAGCCCAGGCTTCCACCTTTTTCATTTAGTGTGAAGCTGAATGAGTCACACAGGACAAATAGGCATAGATGGTGACATATTGCAGATCTCTTTATGTTATTTCATCCAAAAACCCATCTCTCTTCCTAACTCTCCTGTTACTATCACCATCATCCCAGCCACTCATATTCACAACCTCAGGGTCATTTTTAATTCATTACTCTCCCTCATTCCATACGTCTAATCAGTTGACAGAGCTTATAATTTCTACCCCCACAACTGTCTCATAGGTCCCTCTTACCTCTGTTCATATTCAACAATCCTAGTTTGAAAATTCAGCATCTCTTACCTAGACTATTGTCATAGCCTATGACTTGGTCTCTATATCTCAAGTTTCTCCTCACTTCCGTCTTTGTTCCATATAGTCATTAAAGTGACTTTCCTAAAATTCAAGTCTGACAAAGTCACTCAGTAAATTCCAGTGGCTTCCTATTGATTATAGAATCCAATATTATTTCATATTTAGAAAGCTCATCCCTTTTTTAAAATTGATAACAATGTGTGATAAAAAAAATGGAGGCAACTGCTCTAGAAAACTTTTTACATATGTATAGTAGAACAGCTATTAAGCTGAATTGGCAGAGGGATTATCCTCTCCAGCGAGTTTCCTACATGATTAAAATCACAGGTCTTAATTTCCTCCACCTAAGCATGCAAACATATGTGTGTACATACTTACAGTCTACAAAATTTGAGAGTATTTTTATATATTCATTCAATTCCCCTTTTGGAGGGAAGGGAGATAGTATAACACTTAGCTCAAAGGAACAATGGTATTTGATTCTCTCCTCATTGATGGAGACTGATTATTCAATGACCTGCACCTGTATGAAGAGGTAGAGAGAGAGAGAGAGAGAGAGAGAGAGAGAGAGAGAGAGAGAGAGAGAGAGAGAACAGTTATCGTGGTTCTTTTGGCTACCATCTGGAGACAGAAGATGTACAATCCCAACAGTTTTTCAGCTCCATGAAGGAAGAAAGAATCTAGGGGAAAGCTAGCATGCAGAACTTCAATCATGTCCTTATTCCTAGCTTGCTACATCAGAGACTTCAAGAAATTTCCCCTTGGGTGAGATCTAGGACTCACTCTTGTGTGAGCTGAGTTATCTCATGCCCAATATAAAAGCTCATTCACTTTGTATCATCTGGTGTATATTCTCCTATGTATACTTTCTCTGATTTCTGTTTTGCTACCAACTGGGATAAATGAATTTTCAATGCTGTTTGCTGTGAGTATTCATTGTGGAACTGATACTTGATGGAAAAGGAACTGAAGCCTTGCATATAGAGCTTAGGGATAGTGACCAGAAACTTACTTTGAGCCAAAAGTTACTTCCTCTAGACTAATAATATTTAGGAGTGCAGATGTAATTCTATTCTTATATCCCTTCTCTTTGGGTAGAGCAGTCACCAACATCTGTCCCCAACCTCTTGCTTCCCCTCTTGCAAGGAAACAAAGTCTCCTTTGGAGAAAGGTGGGGGGAAGAGATGCTAGATCTATTCTTGTTTCCCTGAGAAACACCTCTAGAAAGACCCATGGGGACATGCACAATGTACAAGGGCAAAAATAAAACAGTATCCACACATTCCAAATATAACCTTATATTTCGGGGCTTTCTTCATGAGAATGAAACTATGATTGTTTATTTTTGCTGGAATTTGGTGAGGGGGTAGCTAGTTTTCTTTGAAAAGCCTTATACATTTTAATTTCTTTTCTATGATTCCTCAGTATTTTGCCTCAAGAGCAACCCATTGTTTTCTGAATGGGACAACTTGAATATACCTTTTAATCACTAAAAGTTCCAGCCTTCAATGCTATAATACCATTGCATTGTTTTATATTTTTGCTGTTCTGTGAATTATATAGGAATTACTTTCTAGAAAAGACCTGGTTTATGTTTGATACTTGCAATTTTTTGCTTTGTTTTCCTTTGGTTTGGTTTTTTGGTGAGCCACTTTGAAGAAAGGATTTTTCCTCCCTCACTGAATTATTTTTTATTTGTTCCAATGAATCCAGCATCAACTTTGCGTCCATTTCTAACCTTGGCTTTGCATTTGAATGGGTGTTGCCCTAAGCAAGCAATCTGAATGGCTAGGAAACTTAACTCAAAAAGTTTTGGGCAATTTTCCCCCCGTGGTCAGTTCTGTCTCAGAAATGGGCTTTTGTCTTCCCACTCTGGAAAAAAAAGTCTTTTGTGTTTGTGGGGTGCTTTTTATTTCTTTCTTTTTTTAATTCATAGGGAACAGTTGCGATTTTTTAAAATTCATTTTGCTTATGGTCACAGATAATTTTATTTTTTTTTCTGGTTGTGTCTTGGAATATTTGTAGTGTATTTTTAAATTTTCATTTATTTATTTATTAGAGTTATAACAAGCTTTTCCAAACCACTTTGGCTTCATCCTACTATTATACAACTGCTGAATTTATTGATATGGTATCTTTTTAAAAAGTATGTTTGCTGCTATATGTGTAATTAAGTGCTATATGTTGCTATAGGAAAAAAAATCATTACTACTATTTTCATGATTTGAATGTATGATTTTTTTTCTTGCATGATTGTATTGGTTAAGTACAACATATTAATCCAACAGGAGT
The DNA here is from genome assembly GCF_011100635.1 of Trichosurus vulpecula. NCBI lineage: Eukaryota > Metazoa > Chordata > Mammalia > Diprotodontia > Phalangeridae > Trichosurus > Trichosurus vulpecula. The sequence continues at coordinate 285,267,421 of NC_050574.1, read as the reverse complement.
ATGTGGGGTGGGGGGTGCTGTTTTGCTTTTGCCCCTATCAAGTATATATGTCTACATGTGATGAGGTCAGGGAACCATATGTTGAGGTTAAAGGTTTAGGGGACCCTAAAATACGGATTCACAGAGTCCTGCAGAATGAATTCAACTCAAGCCTTCTCAGCTAAAGAGAAACAAAGTTTATTAAAGATTTGCCATAATGAATAGACTCTTAGGGAGCCTGAGCATTTGTATCAGCAATGCCAGTGGGCCAGATTGAATCTAAACTGAGCTAGATTGAATCTGAGTGCCTTCATGGAGGCAAGATGAGACTTAAATACAGAAAGATTATGTCAGGGATCTAGGGGTGGTCAAGTAGTCTGGGGTGACTAGAGGAGAGATTTAGGGACTCTCTTGAGGAGGAATCTAAGGAGATCTTGATAAGACTGGGGTGACTAGATGTCAGACTCCAGGACCCCAGAGAATGGGATCTTGATGAGATCAAGGGTGGGAAGCAGCCATAGGCAATCCAGAGGTAACAGACAAGGCAGGGCCAGGCTAGTTTAAGGGGAATAGAGATTTGAGCCTAGCAATAATGGGAGGCTTATGGCCTCAGGTGAAGGCCAGATCAAGTGGGAAGATTTAAGGAGAGTTCAAGGGGGCTCCCAGAGACTGTACCTCATCACATGGATCTGGCTAGATGTGGCTCTCAAGGAGGCAAATAGTGATAAGAATGTCAACCTCTATTAAAAAAAAGTTCTAATATCCCAGGAAAGGCAGACAATTGAGATATGAATGAGAATCAATCATCAGGTATTTATTAAGCTTATTAAGTTCCTTTTATGCACCAGGCACTGTGCTAGCATCCGGAGATACAAGTATTAAAAATGAAATGACCCCTATACTTTTGGGAATGAAGCCTTGATCCTAAGAAGCATTTTCCTCACCATGTTTGTAAGGACTAAAGAGAATGTACAAGGGCAATAGGCAAACTCACAATGAAAAGCATTTATATTAATTATTTTATACAAGCCAATGAACAAGAAGGATGTCACTAACAACTCTCTATTACTAATAACTGTAGTTTCAAGAACTCTGTAAAGTAATACAAATCTTTTTGTAGACTTCATTCTAACCTTCTCCCATGACCTCCAGCACACATTTAATCAAAAACTGTAGTAGTAGCATGTAGGTCAAAGTTTCTATATCTACAGGTGGCAAAGTCACCTCAGAATTTAACCCCAGGCCCAGCCTACCTCAGACCACATAGATCTATCTTTTCTTCTTTAAAGATAGGAACCAGCAATGATTTTCTCACTTTAGCCAAATAAGAGGGCAAAGAGAACCAGACTACCTGAGGGATAAACCAACCAACCAAATTAAAGTGATGGATGAAGGGGGACATATTTTTTTTTTCCTATCTAACCTCCACTCAAACAGAGATTAGTTTTTGTATTCTTCGCTGTAAATTAGTATGAAACTGAACTGGGGCTTCCACCTACATCTGAACCCTGAAGAGGGGAAAAAATCTTTTAAAAATTTAATTCACTTTATAAATGTGTTATTGTTACTAATATCACTATCATTATCTTCTTCAAACATTTTATGTTGGATATTTAAAACTCAACACACAGGTGATTTCTTGCGATCCAAGGCTTACTAACAGGACTTGTAATTGCTAAAACATATTCACACAGCACTTCTCCAGCCATGACTGGAAGACTTTAAATGACTTTATTTATTTTAACAGAAAGTTTAAAGCCCATAAGAAGAGTGGTTTTTGCCCAACACATCTGCTTTCCCTGAATCCTATGTACGTCCTCTACCAGTGCCTACCATTTTACCAGCTCTTGAAAAGCTCTAAATAGCCACATTCCTTTCTTCAAGAGGAGTTATCAAGGCACACTCTTGAAGGTAGAATGTTTGGAAGGACAAAAGAAGGAGATGAGTACATGGTGTGATTTACAGATTCCAAAAGACTTTTGTAGCAAGTATAGTTAGAAATGACTTCCGGATTGGTTTTGGTTGTTGTTTTTGCTTTTGGGATTTTTTTTGGTGTGTGTATATGTGTGTGTGTGTGTGTGTGTGTGTGTGTGTGTGTGTGTGTGTGCGTGTGTGTTTCTTTGGCTTTGGGCTCAGAACTCTAGGAAAGAGTTCACCAAGAGAAAATAAAAAAAAAAAAAACATACAATGTGCTTGCACTCAGGACGCACTTGAAAAAGATCTGTTGAATTAGACATCAAACCCTGCCTTGCCTGCTAAATTGCAAACACCATACTTCAGTCTCGTGGCATTACTAGTTTGGGGTTTTTCTTAATCTTTAGAATCACAGAAGGTGAATCAATAAATAAACCAGTAAGCATTTATTAAGCACTAAGTGCCAGACACTGTGCTAAATAACAAGAATATTAAGAAAAAAGAAAAAAGTAGTCTGTGTCCTCAAGACGTTTATACTGTAATGGGGGAGGCAATGGGTACTTATCTAAGTTCATACCAGTTACCTGCAGAGCAAATTCAAGGTACCTTGGGTGGAGAGTAGGCAACAGAAACGGGGCATATCCGGAAAGCCTTCCTGCTGAGTCTTGAAGGAAATAAGGATTTCTAAGAGGCAGAGGTGAAAAGGGAGAATATTTCAGGCATGTTGGGACTGGGGGTAGTGAATGAAGATTCATAACAAAGAGAATTAGGAGATGAAGAATTGTGTGTGAAGAACAGCAAGTAGGTCAGTATAGTTAGAGTATTGAGTGCTCAGGAAGGAGTAACAGATAAGAAAGCTGGAAAGATAAGAAGGGTAGAGCTGGAAGGAACTTTATAGGTCATCTAATTCAAAGATATCAAACCCACTGCAATACTCCTTGGTATTGCCCAAACTACATTAAAATGTATGGGACATATTCAATAAAATAAATTAAAACAGAATAAAACATTGATAATGTTAATATGTGATTTTCCAAGTCGATGTGGAGCCCGACAGGGATCCTTATGTATAGCTTACTGGCCTTATTTTGAGTTTTTTGTTGTTGTTCAGTCATTTCATTTGTGTCTGACTCTTTGTGACTTCATTTGGGGTTTTCTTGGCAAGAATACTAGAGTGGTTTGCTATTTCCCTCTCCAGTTCATTTTACAAATGAGGAAACTGAGGCAAACAGGTTAAATGACTTGCCAAGCATCACCCAGCTAGTAAGAATCTGAGGTCAGATTTGAACTCATGTCTTTCTGACTCCAGGCCCTGCACTCTATCTCCTTTACCACCTAGCTGTCCCCTTTGAGTTTGACACCACTCATAAAGTCCAATGCACCTGATTTAAAGTTGAGGTGACAGTAAGAGACAGAGTCCATATTCCAAGTCTATTGTTTTTCCTTTACCTTACTCTTATTTGATGGCTCACTAAATGTCTTCAAAAGATAATTTAAACATAGAAACCTTGGCTACCATAAGTATAAATAGAGATTGAGCAGCCCCTGTGGAGAACAGTGTTAGATAGATGAAAAGGACTTGACCTAGTCTTCACAAGTATAAAGATGATATTTCTTGGTCCAAGGGCCTGAAAAGGGACATTCCTACAAAATTTGACTGGAGTCCTGGAAATTAAACATATACCATTGGCTGCTAAATTGTTTGGAGAAATATTTCCTAGATATATATGACCTGTTGTTTTGCATTAAATACCAAAGAAGACATATGTTATGATTATTTAGACAATGAGATGGTAAATGGAAGGATCTCATTCTTATGGCAATCAAGCTGGTCTTGCAGAGCTAAAAAAACTTTCTTCACAGTTCAATGTCATTCATTCATTAATTCTACAAGTTCTTTGTTTTTACTGAATTTCCTCTCTGTGGGGTACTATGCTAGATGCGATGAAGAATGTGAAGCAGAACAAGACAAAGTTTCTGCTTTCTGGTTTATGGGACTTAAGTCATATATGCAAATAAATGTAACACAAAGTATGATGTGAAAGCACAATGAGAGATTAGAAGTGCTATGTGATTTGTATGGAAGGAAATATTTCTTCTATTTGGGGGAAACAAACTGACCAAGGTATAATGGCAAAAAATATTAGGTATGGAAACAGAAGATATGGGCTTGGATCCTAATTTTGAAACTTTCGAGTCTTAGTTTCTTCTTCTGTAAAATGGGAATAATACATGTATTACTTAGTGAATATAAGTGTTTTGAAGACCAATTGAGTTAACATCAATAAAGCACATGCTTAAAAACATATAAATTAAATTATTATATTTTAGAGGCATTAAAATTGTTGGAAATAATTATGGAATAATTTCAGGAAACAGACTGCCTTCCTATAGCTCACCATATTTTCATAGTACTACATTTAATTAAAATTATACCATCGGGTCAACTTTAAACACAGCCACTTTAATGGTTATACAACTTCCCCAACTCTCCAGTTTATCTTCAACATAGTGTCCATGCTTTATTTCACATCATTCCTTTCCATGCACCCCTCTACGTGCCATACAAACTTGCTCTCCAAACTCAATGTTGCACCTTCCCATCTCTAAGCATTTGTATTATTGATCTCTCAAATCTGGAATATATTTTTTCTTCAACTTCACCTTGAAGAATCCTCATACTCCTTTGAGGCATACAATTCAGAAGTCACTCCCCCATGAAGCTTGCCTCTACCTAGCCCTCTACAACCCCTTGTTGGAATTGGTTTCTCCTTCCTCAAATTACTCTATATATATAAAAGGCATATCATTCCACTTTGGGCCAGTTATTAGTAAGCTTTGCCCTCTATCGAAGCTAAATTTTCATCTTTGCAGTTTTTAACTATTGTTCCTAGTTCTTTCCCCTTGGACAAGAAGAGCCAATCTATCCTCTCTTCCACATCACAGTCTGTAGAGTACCTCAAATCTTAGCACCCTTCCCTGCCCCTACCTATGTCTTCTCTAGGCCACACATGCCCTATCCATTCAATTGATTTTCACATAGAATAAAATTGAGGCCCTTTACTATCCTGGTTGCCCTCCTCTGGATGCTCTCCAGCCCATCAATGCTCTTCCAGGTACATCATGGCCAGAACTGAATACAATACTTCAGATATGGTCTGACTAGGGTAGAATACAGATATCAATTAATGATATTCTAGACAGGCTACAAATAATGGCACTGGTGATATTTTAGCAAGATAAGGTAAATCCACAAAATGAAATGGGCTTAGATGTAATAATAAGGAAAATTATTTTCCCTCACTGTCCTAATGCATATGCAGACAAGCATGTAAAGGTTTCATAATTATGTTTCATAAGTTTTATTTCTTTTGGTAAATAATAACTTTCCATAATTTATTAATCTCAATTAATTCTCAACTATAAATAAAATAGTAAAGAACTGCCTGAGGTGTACCTTTCAGTGACTAGAGTAATCTAGCTATCAGATTCAAGCCTCTGTTTGGGGAAAAAAGGCATGTTTAGAAAAGTGGGTTCAGATACTATGTGGAAATATGCTCTCAAAAGCCATAGCTGATCTTTTTATTTACATAATTTGATTGAGTTGACAATTACTTTATACTGAATTTATTTTAGTATTAATGATCAATGTAACCACAGAAGCCATTTCTCCATCATGTACCCAAAAAGGAAATTCTCTAAGTAATTGTAACAAAAAATTTTACTGGTCAGATAAAATGGAAGACCTTGCCCACATAATGGTAGATATCTTGTGAAACATAAAAAAACTTTAGTGAAATATCTAGATATTTGCATATCCCTAAAAACTTCATATTGAGGTATTTTTGGTAACATTTTTTTCTGCAGCCTTTTAAATTTTTACATCTTGTATATACAATTAATATACAAGTTAGTTGAACTCAGGTGCCATTCACATATACACATATGTATGTATGAATATATATATATATGCATCTATGTACATAGTTATATATATTATGTGTATGCATATATATATATATATATATATATATATTTCAATATTTGGCTGGAACAAAACAATCATCAATAATAAGTGGGTAAAAAAAAGCCAAGAAACTATTTTGAGCCAACAAACATTTTATCTTACAAATAGAAAGAGACATAATAGCCAAGAGTAAAGTAATTTGCTCTCAATACTTTTATGGAAGAAGATGATCAAGATTATGAGAACTGTCACTTTATAAAACAGTGAGAAGCAGGAAAGAGAGGAAAAGCCTGTAGAAATCTTGAATTAAGGCCCAATTATAAAAGATTATCAAAAGAGGATTTTGTGATGAAATTGGAAGGACAATAGATAAATAATGGATGAATATTCCCCAAACTGCACTCTATCCTCTTAATGTTAAAAGACCAGCACTTGGATTGGACCCCCTACAGAGAAATGGATAAACCTAAGTAGTTGAGGAGAAAGTATACATAGATTATAAATTGAATATCTCCAGGCCCAGAATAAACTAATCCCCTCAGCTTTGGTGCTCTGGCCTTGGGGCTGAACTGTCTAGACAAGTAAATACCAGAGTGCAAACTCATCTACTTCTAGGCAGCCCCAGACCAGACTGTTTCAGGTCCAATTCAGCTCTTCCTCTTCAAGCCCCCTCCAACCCCCACTTTCCACTTTTTGCTCTGAGCACAGTAATCAAATAAATACTTCTATTAATTTTGGAAAAGGGCTTTGATCAATTCACCTGTGAGTAATCAGACCAAAATGGTCTTCCTTGGCCACCCCACCCCACCCCACCCCCACACATTTATCTTAGAATATCAGCTCCCTGATGTATGTAGTAGTTATGTAATATCAGTTATGTGATATCTCATTTTTGTATTCCCTGTACTTAGTACAGTGCCTGACGCATAGTAAGCATTTATATGCTTTTTGTCCCATACATTAATGATATTGAAGTATTTAGGAGTCAGACTATGACTGGCTAGCCTGTATTGTAATATTCTCTAGTTTCATGACCTAAGCATTTGTTAGCAACCTATTTGTAACATTGATAATTAGCTAAAGAGCATAGAAAATTTTCTACAATTTATTAACAGGAAGGCGAATCCTGTTTACGTTTAAAAATTCAATCATGGCCACCATTTATATATATTTTACTAGAGATGTTATGGTAGTGTAAGCACTGAGTTATCTCTGAGTTGAGCTAAGCAAAATATTCAAAGCAATGGACCCATCAAAAATATTTGTCACATATACAGGCTTTAGAAATGTTGTTTTGGATCAGTTACTAACAGAAGGTAAATCTGCTATGACTATGATCACTGCTGTTACTGTTGCATTGAGAATATAAGGCATCTATGGGGCAGCTAGGTGGTGCAGTGAATAGAGCACCGGTCCTGGAGTCAGGAAGACCTGAGTTCAAATCCGGCCTCAGACGATTAACACTTGCTAGCTGTGTGACCTTGGGCAAGTCACTTAAACTCAATTGCCCTTCCCCCCTCCAAAAGAAAAAATTAGAGCCATTAAAAAAAAAAAGAATATAAGGCATCTGAAAGTCAAATATAAGTAACTTTGGCTGTTTCTCATTATCTAAGTCATTGCTCAACTCCACTATGTGGATAATGGGAAGCTGACTACAATAAGAACTGCTCTTTTAGAAAGGACTTCTGAAAAATAAGCTATTTAGGGAAGAATGTAGCCATGGACAATCACATTTCGCAGTGTCTAATTTCCACTATGATTTAATTAAATAGTTTTCCCTCATCTCTCCCCAAGTTTCTTGAAATTCTACTTCATTCTTCATTTCCCCCCACTATCTGACCCTTGGGAGATTCAACTGTACTAAAGTTCTGTAAGCCTGAAATCCAGGTGTGGCTTCATTTCAACAGTATATGAAATAATTCCCAGAGTTCCTTTCTATGCCTCAGCAGTTAGAATTGAAAAGGACTTCAGGCATGCCACCCATTCATAATTATCTAAATTATAACTTATGTCAAAGCTCAAAATCTGTTAGGATTTGTTACTAATACCCCACTATCCAGGAGAATTTTTGAGTAGTGGAGCTGTTCTGTAAATAGAAGAAACTCAATTGAGCAAACAATTGACAACCTTTATTGTACCAACTATGTGCCAGTCACTTTGCTAAGAGAATGGGGATGTAAAGACAAAATAAAACAATCCCTATGGTACTCTGAAGGAGTTTACATTATATCAGGAAGGACAGTATGTATATTTCTAGTATATGCCAAAATATATACATAATAAATTCAATATAAATAAAAAGGTAGTAAAATTCAAAATCGCTGGGGAGAGAGGGTACTTGTAATTGGGGAGATCAGCAAAGGCTTCCAAGAGAATATAGTTTTTAAGCAGTGTCTTGAAGGGAGAAATGAGGATAGAGAGGAAAATCACAAATAGAGGGAGTGCAGAATCATATTTTCCTGTATCCTGCGCCAACATTCAAAAACAAAATAGATTTTCTATCCCTTTGTGGACAGTTTGACTATTCTTACCATTATTACCACAAATTTTTCAGAAAGAGGTTAATGTTCAGAAGGGAACAACATGCTATAGTAGAAAGGGATCTCGATTTATAGATAGAGGGCCTGGGTTCAAGTCCCAGATCTGATACTTCTGCTACTCATTATGCATATTACCTTGGACTAGTCACAGCCTCTCTGGAACTCAGATTCACCAACTGTAAGCCTTCACCTGCTTTAAACCTGTGATCTCCAAGAGCTTGAAAGGGGGAAGAGGTCAGAAACAGAAAAGGGCATGTAATCAAGAGGGGTGGTGGAAAGGAATTCATGTTAAAAATACAAAGGTGTTTCTTTTTTAAGAGCAAAACAAAATGAGATTATGTAATGCCTATTTTTTCCCTCCTTAAGAATATATAACTTCTGAAGGAATATATTAAACATCTGCCACATTTTCTTGTATGCTGTGCCCATGCTCAAAATCAAAATAGGTTTTATATGCCTTTGGGGGTACTTTAGCTGTTCTTACTGTTGGCAGAAGTGTTAAGACCAAATGAATCAGATGTTAACTTCGCAACTGCAATGCTCTGCAGCAAGCCATTTACTAAACTTTAGGGATCTAGTCACCTAAACATATGACCCCTTTCTCAGAGCCTGAGACCAGACCTGTATATAATTTATTGCATATGCCATTGCTCAGTATTCTAATTGTTTCTGCCTTCCAGATCCCCCAACAGATAATTTTAGTAATCCATATAATAATATAACATTTGTAGAGTGTGTTAGCTTTACTGTTTGATTCAGTGATGCTACTTTGGACATATACCCTAAGGAGGACAAAGATAGAGGGAAAGATCTTTTTTTTTACATTTTACATTTTACACACACACACAAACACACACACACACACTTAAACACACATACACACACCCCAATTTTTAGTAGCACTTTATTATTAGAAATATTAGAAGGAAATTATTAGAAAGTACCTCTTGATTATGGAATGGCTAGAAAAGTCGTGGCATATGAATAGGTAATACAGTTGCACCATACCAAGGACCAATGTAAAGAATTCAGATATATTTGCAAAGTCTGGGAAGAAGTGATGCAGAAAGAAGTAATCACAAACGAGAGATCAATTTAAATGATGATCACAATATCGTAAAAGAAAATGATGTTGAATGATTCTAGAGCTCTGATCACTGGGAAGCAGCCTGGTAAAATGAAAAGAATGGTGGCTTTGGAGTTAGAGACACTGGGTTCAAATCCCTCCTCTGACATTTACTACCTGTGTGACCTTCAGCAACTCACTTAATTTCCTTTGGCCTCAATTTCCTGAATTTTTTTTAAATAAGATTAGACTAGATGGCCTCTAAGGCTTTTCCTGCTCTAGTTCTATGATCTATTCAAGCACAGTGACAAATAATGAATGAGTTCAGAGGACTGATAGGCAAGCATATATCATGTATCTTATCAGAGTCATGGTGGAATCAAGTGTGGAAAGAAGTGAATATAGTCACATGGGGACAATAGGTTGATTTGCCTTGCTTAGTTATATTTCTTTATTATAGGAGTGTTCTACAGGAGCAATGGTGATTTTTTTAAACACTAACAACTCATTTTTTTCATCTTGAAAGTATCTTAACTTGTTTCTTCTTGACATGGCACATATAGCCTTGTTTATTTTATTTTATTACTAATTTATGTAAATAAAACAAGCATTTCTGTAACAGTACAATAAAAAAGATGATTATATATAAAACTGCAAATGTACTATGCACAACTTACTATTCCTTTTAAAATATACAACAAAACTATCATGTGAATTTCTTTTGCTTTCCCTCCTTATTTCCCCACCCCCTTAGATATGGCTACCATATATAGTCTTTTGCAGAGTTAGAGCCATGGTGATTTCTACTAAATGTGATCAAATAGACATCCACTCATTCTTCCCAACTTGACAAAATTAAATGCAGATTCGCTGAACCAGTGCTTTGTGATGGAAGGTTGGATTTGACCAGTCTTCGCCATTTTGGCAAATAACAAAAGCGATGTCTGGGTTTCTTAGCAAACAGTAGTTATTCTCTCAAGGAATGTTTCTCAAGCTCAACTCTTCTTAAAGAGCAAATATTTTCTTTCCACAAAAAAGAAAAAAAATTTAAGTGTACTTGTATTAAATATCCTCATGCTTTTCATCTAATTAGATTTGAGGTATAGGTTAAAGGAGCGTTACTTTTTTGGGGATGCATTGAAGTAAAGGAATAAACAAAGCCATGAGGTTTTTCTCTCCCAAATTGACTCTGGCACTACTCTCTATATTGACATAATCACTAGTGCTGATGCTTATTCTTATCACTCTCTACAAAAATAAAGTTTGTTTTTGAACCATTCCTGACATCAATGCTTTTGCATTAATGTGAAGAAAAAAAAGTCAGGGTAAAATTGACTTAAAATGATTTCTTCGCTTGACTAGATTTTACATCATTTTAAAAAGAAAACAATTTCATGGCAGAAGCTCCCTGAGAAATGAAAATATGGTAGTGTCCTTCCTGACATATTTCATGCACACACTTCTGACTACAAACTGCTACTGGTCTCAAATAATGCCTTTATGGTCTTTGGAGCTATTTATTGATTCTACTGATAAAGACTGATGATTTGTCTGCTGCTCCTCATATTCCCTGAAATAATATAAAGACAAATAAGCCATGTAGAAGGAATACATGTAAACCAGGAGGATCACAAGATGGTAGATAGCCACTGGGGACTTTGGCTGTAGATATGTCTATTTTGAAATCAGAGATCTTGCCTCATTACTGATTCCTATCCATATTATATCATGACCATTTTTCTTTGGCTTTTCATTTTCTTCAAGATAACGAAAGGAAATATCTCATTGTGAAGGAAATGGCAACCTTAAAACCAAAGAGACCAATTTTGGTGAACCAGGATAACTGATGTCAGTTTTGATCCTCACATTACAAAATAAGACCTAAGGGAAGGACTACAGTCATCATACAGTAGGTTAGTGGAATACTATTCTGGGCTAAAATATAAGTAAAAAATAAGCTAAACTAACAAAGTCCCACTTCTCAAGGAATGTCCAGAGTAGAATGGATCCCCTCTGGCCCCATTATAGAAATAGGTAAATAGGTAAAATACAATAAAATACAAATAATTAAAAAAAAACAAACCAGATTGGGGAATAGATGCTTGCATATTTGTCAGCTGAGCAGACAGTTGTGAAGGTGAGTGGCATATTGGATAGAGAAGGCCTCAGAGTCAAGAAAGACATAAACTTAAGCCCCACCTTTGACACATACTGGCAGTGTGGCCCTCAATGTTTCACTTATTTTTCAGTGCCTCAGGCAACTATCTAAATTGCCTCTATATAAATCAGAGAACCATTCCAATATTCATTGATGGTTCTTGGGTAGGACATTCCTTTCTAGGAGATCTCTATAATGCTGAAATCAAAGGTCTAATTAAAAACAAACAAAAAAGATCTTTTAATTCCTTATTATTGTTTAATATCAGCTTAGAGGTAGGTGTCAGCTAGAAAATTTGGGGTATTTTTATAATCCTCATGTGAAAATGTGAATAAAGACTCAAAAAGTTAATATATGAAAACGGGCATCCTCCAGCAGCCAGACCTCTATGTGCTTCAGTGTAGCCCTGGGAAAAAGCAGAAACACCCCACCTGACCTCAACACACACACCAGACACCACCACTAGAATGCCAGCTCAGCACTAGGTAGGCTGCCAGACCCCTATGCCCTTTAGCAGTGCCAGCTACCCACACCCCATCCTCTCAGCACAGCACCATACACGAGGGTCCCCCAAAGTCCTCAGGGGAATATCAGCACGGCACCAGGTAAATAGACAGGGCCTGTAGCCACTGTCACAAGAAGTGTGAGATCATACCCCTTCCACCCTGAAATCAAAATGGAAAAGATTGGGGAAAGGCCAAAAAAAAAAGAATCTGACCATAAAAACTTATTATGGTGACAGGGAAGACTAAGACACAAACTCAGAAGAGGACAACAATGTCAACATACCTATGGTCAATACCATAAAGAAAAACTGGAGGTGGTCTCAGGCCAAGAAAGAATTCATGGAAGAGCTCAAAAAGGAGCTTAAAAGCCACATAAGAGAGGTAGAAGAAAAATTGAGGAAAGAAGTGAGAGTGATGTGGGAGAATTATGAAATAAAAGAGTCAACAGCTTGGAAAACTCCTTAAAAAGTTGAATTGGCCAAATGGAAAAGAAGATTCAAAAGTCCACTGAAGAAAACAACTCCTTAAGAGAATACAATTGGCTAAATGGAAAGGAAAATACAAAAACTAATTAAGTAGCACCTTAAAAGCTGGAATTGGGCAAGTGGAAGCTATGACTTTATGAGACATCATAAATAAATTAAATTCAAACCAATGGAAAAATGGAAGAAAATGTAAAATACCTCATGGGAAAACCAACTGACCTGGAAAATAGATCCAGGAGAGACAATATTGGAATCATTGGACTGCCCAAAAGTCTTAATCAAAAGGAGGACCTGGACAGCATCTTTCAAGAAATTATTGAAGAACACTATTCTGATTTCCTGGAATCAGAGAGTAAAAATAGGCATTGAAAGAGTCCACTGATCATCTCAGGAAAGAGATCCCAATATAGAAACTCTAAGCAACATTACAGCCAAATTTCAGAACTATCAGGTCAAGGAAAAAATACTACAAATGGCTAGAAAAAAACAATTCAAATATTGGGAAACCATAATCAGGATTACACAGGACTTGACAGTCACAACTTGAAAGAACGGATTATGACATTCTGGAAGGCAAAGAAGTTTGGACTACAACCAAGTATCACTTACCCAGTGAGATTAAGCATAATATATCAAGGGAAAAAATGGTTATTATATGAAATAGAGGGATTTCAAGCTTTCATAAGAAGATCAGAATTGAACAAAAAAAATTGATCTCCAATATCAAGACCCAAGAGAAGCATAAATAAGTAAAAAAGGGAAAAGAAAACATAAGGGATTTGATAAAACTAAACTATTTAAATACCTACATGGGAAGATGATACTTGTGATTCTTAAAATTTCTATCACTAATAGTACAGCTTGAAGGAATATCCATAGAGAGAGGGTGTGAGTATAAGGTGAATTTGAGAGGATGACATAAAAAATTAAGGGATGAAAAGAAGGCGTACAGTGAGTGCAGAAGGAAGGGAGAGGCAGAATGGGATAAATTACTTCACATGAAGAGTCACAAGAGACCTATTAGAGTGGAGGGCAAAATGGGAGGGTGGGCAGTGAGCTTGGCTTGATCCTTACTCTTTTCAGTATTGGCTCAAAGAAGGAATAATATACACAGTCAGTTGAATATAGAAATCTATCTTTCCTGACAAGGAAGTAGGAGGAGAAGAGACCAAGTAAAGGGGTGGGGGAGAGGAGAATAACAGAAGAGAGGGTAGATCAGGTGGCAGACAGAAGCAAAACACTGGTGAATAAGGAAAGGATGAAAATAGAAGATGAACAAGAGGAAGAATAGGATAGAGGGAAATATATCAGTAGTAATCATAATTGTGAATGTGAATGGGATGGATTCTCCCATGGAACAGAAGCAGATAGCAGAATGGATCAAACACCAGAATCCTACAATAAATTGTTCACAAGAAACACACTTCAAGCAGAGACACACACACACAGAGTAAAAGTAAGGGGTTGGAGCAGAATCTATTATACTTCACCTGAAGTTAAAAAAAATTTAAAAAAGCAGGGGTAGCAATCCTGATCTTAGACAAAGTAAAAGTAAATATACACCTAACTAAAAGAGATAAGGAAGGAAACTACATCTTGCTAAAAGTTACCATAGGAAATGAAGTAATATCAATACTAAACATATATACACCGAGTGGTATACTGTCCAAATTCTTAAAGGATAAGGTAAGTGATTTACAGGAAGAAATAGACAGTAAAACTATATTACTGGGGGACCTCAACTGTCACTTCTCAGAACTCAATAAATCCAATCAAAAATAAACAAGAAAGGAATTTTAGAAAAGTTAGATATGACAGACCTTTGGAAAAAACTGAATGTCAACAGAAAGGAAAAGAACAAAGAATAGTTTACCTGTAAGATCTATGGAGAGGGGAAGAATTCATGACCAAACAAGAGATAGAGGGCATTACAAAATGCAAAATAGATAATTTTGATTATATTAAATTAAAAAGCTTTTGTACAAAGAAAACCCATGCAATCAAGATTAGAAGGAAAGCAGAAAGCTGAGAAACAATCTTTACAGTAAGTGTCTCTGATAAAGCCTCATTTCTCAAATATGTAGAGAACTGAGTCAAAATTATAAGAATACAAGCCATTCCCAAACTCATAAATGGTCAAAAGATATGAACAGGCAGTTTTCAGATGAAGGAATCAAAGCTATCTATAGGCATATGAAGAAGTGCTCTAAATACCTTTTGATTAGAGAAATGCACATTAAAACAACTCTGAGATGCCATCTCACACCTATCATATTGGCTAACATGTTAAAAAAATGATAGGGAGAAGCAAGGACCGGGAGCTCAGGGGAAACGCGGGATGGCTCCGCTCCGGGGGCTGCTGCTGCCGCTGCCGCTGCTTCTGCTGGTGCTCTGGGACAGCTGGAGCCCGAGCTCCGCGGGCATCTACTACCGGGAGGGCCAGACCTGCTACCGACAGCTGCGGGGGGACCGGCCCCAGGGGCGCAGGATCTACCCCAGGCCCCACGAGTACTTGTCTCCCTCTGAGCTGCCCAAAGCCTGGGACTGGCGCAACGTGAACGGGGTCAACTATGTCAGCATCACCCGGAACCAGCACATCCCCCAGTACTGCGGCTCCTGCTGGGCCCATGGCAGCACAAGCGCCCTGGCAGATCGAATCAACATTAAGAGGAAGGGAGCCTGGCCATCTGCACTCCTGTCGGTGCAACATGTGATCGATTGTGGCGATGCTGGGTCCTGCGAAGGGGGGAATGATCTGCCTGTGTGGGAATATGCTAACAAGCATGGCATTCCCGATGAGACCTGCAACAACTACCAGGCCAAAGACCAGGAATGTGACAAATTTAACGAATGTGGCACATGCAATGAATTCCAACATTGCTATTTCATCAAGAACTATACCCTCTGGAAAGTTGGGGACTATGGTACCCTTTCTGGGAGAGAAAAGATGATGGCAGAAATATATGCAAATGGTCCTATCAGTTGTGGCATAATGGCAACAGAAGGCATGGATAACTATACTGGTGGGGTCTATTTTGAATACAATCCTAGAGCCATAATAAACCATATCATTTCTGTGGCTGGGTGGGGTGTTGACAATGATGGAACAGAATACTGGATTGTCCGGAATTCATGGGGTGAACCCTGGGGTGAAAAAGGCTGGATGAGGATAGTAACCAGCACATTTAAAGATGGACAAGGCAGTAAATACAATCTTGCTGTTGAAGAGTCCTGTTCATTTGGGGATCCCATAGTTTAAGTTTTATTAAATACGACTAGTTGCTTCT
Source organism: Trichosurus vulpecula (assembly GCF_011100635.1). Lineage (NCBI taxonomy): Eukaryota > Metazoa > Chordata > Mammalia > Diprotodontia > Phalangeridae > Trichosurus > Trichosurus vulpecula. Next base: position 285,251,519 of record NC_050574.1, on the reverse strand, counting down.
AATTGTTTACCTCACACTGCAACCGGATGGATCACACCCTTAAGTATTAGTGAAATGTACTGTTTTTGTCTTGTCCTCAGAAAACTGATCTACAATGGAATGGTTTACCAAAATCTATGCAGGGTTATTTGTTATAATAAACTACTTTAGGAATGTGGGAAATTTAAAAAAAAATGATAAATGTTGGAGAGAACGTGAGAAAATTAGAACATCAATGCACTGTTGGTAAAGTTGTGAACTGATCCAACCATTCTGAAGAGCAATTTGGGAACTATGCCTAAAGGGCAACCAAATTGTGCATACCCTTTCATCTAGCAATGCCACTACTAGCTCTGTATTCCAAAGAGATCATAAAAAGGGAAAAGGACATACATGTGCAAAAATATTTATAGGAGCCCTTTTCATGGTGGTAAAATATTGGAAATTGAGAGGATTCCCATCAATTGGGGAATGGCTGAACAAGCTGTGATATATGAATGTAATAGAATACTATTATGCAATAAGAAATGAAAAATAGACAGATCTCAGAAAAACCTGGAAAAAATTGTATGAACTAATGCAAAGTAAAATGAGCAGAACCAGGAAAACATTGCACATAATATCAGCAACATTGTGTGATGATCAACTCTTCTCAGTAGCACAATGATCCAAGATAAGTACAAAGGACTCATGAATGAAAATGCTATCCATATCCAGATAAAAGAACTGATGAAATCTGAATGCAGATCGGAACTTTTTTTCACTTACTTTGTTCTTTCTTGTATTTTTTTTCTTTTGTTCTGTTTCTTCTTTCACAACTCTGAGTAATATGGAAATAATTTTACATGATAGCACTTGTATAAACTATATCAAACTGCCTATTATTTTCAGAACATGGGGAGGGAAGGAGGGAGAAAAATTTGGAACTCAAAATCTCGTAAAAATGAATGCTAAAAATTTTCTGGGGGAAAATAAAAACCATTAAAAGATTAAAAAATAACATATGGCACAGAGAAAGTAATAGCCAAAACAAATATTCACAGGATTATACATTTAGAGCTGGGGGTAATGTTTGAAGTCTTCTAATCTAAGACCCCCACTTTACAGATGACAAAACTGAGGTCCGGAGAGGGTATATGATTTACCAAAGGTTACACAGGCAATATGTTGCAGAAGTGGTATTTGAAATCATCTCTTGGTTCCATGCCTTTTCATGTTACAGGCCAAGAAAGTATTAATGGATTCGTCTTGAGATGTGTGATTTCGTAGTAGAATCACTCAGTATTTTACTTATTCTCTCTTAAATTGTATTTGAAATTTGACAGGGTTATTTTGCCTTATGTTTGAGGGTCTCATTTTGACTATTTCTTCCTATTACTTTTGTAGCTCCCCTCATACCATAGCCCCTCATCCCAGCTCATATTTGCACATTGGGCAACCACGTGGCACAGTGTATAGAGTGCTGGGCCTGGAGTCAGGAAGACTTATCTTCCTAAGTTCAAATCTATCATTAGATACTTACTAGCTTGTGACCCTGAGCAAGTCACTTAATCCTATTTGCCTCAGTTTCTTCATCTGTAAAATGAGCTTGAGAAGAAACAGGAAACCACTCCAGTGTCTTTGACAAGAAAACTCCAAATAGGGTCATGAAGATACAACTGAGACAACTAAACAACAACAACATCCCCTAGGGAACAACCATTCTAAAGTCAAGGCACTCTCTGGGTCTATACTCCTAAAAGTATAGTTCATGAACTCCCATTGGTGTGTTTACCTTGATTCTATTTATTCAGAAGTCAAATTACCTAAGTTAATTATTCAAATGGAAAAGCAAGGATAATGGCAACAAAATATCTTTGCTAAAACCTTAGGTACACTATCCCACAAATTTACACAGTGTCAGTGGTAAAAGTGGACACAGCATATTTAGAAGTGGAACGTCATATCCATAGAAAGCATGAGTAGGGAGCACATATGATCAAGGCATATGCTAGGAGAGGCAACTTACCTCTGATGTGTAGGTCTAGTCAAATCTCACATTCATATCATGCTGCCACAAAATTTGCATACTGCTTTATGGCTTGGCTGAAGACACCACACCACCCAACTTTCAGCTCCACTTAAACCCCAGTCTAGGGTATTAATGTGTCCTTTTCTTAAAAGAGTTGGAATATATATCCTGGAATCAGCAGAAGTATTTCTGGTTCTGTTTCCTTGGGGTCTTGGCTCTCAGTCCCAACCCCAAGTGCCAACCTCTTTCTTCTTTTGCCAACATCTCACTTCAACTTCACAGCAGAATCCTGTTCCACCAGACGCTACCAGATGCTATTTCTGCTTCGAGACACAATTGTTGATGTTGAAGTGAGGATTGAGAGGAAAATACTATCTCCCTCTTCCTGCACTCACTGAAAAGTACAGGAGAAAAGGTAAGGAGCAAACCTTCTCTCAGAGATGACAGACTCCATAACAAGATAAATTGCATTTTAAGTACAAACAAGGGCAAAACTGAACCTAAGTCACCTTCATTCAGTGGCCAAGGTCTTGCAATTCCATTAGGTTGACTGAGGAACTTTGCACTTTGCTTGCTGGTTGGAAAAAATATCCTCAATTTGTGACTGATTCATGCACCAACTTTATATTAATGTTTTTGAAAAAAATCTCATTAATCATTTACTTCTTAGAGTATTATATTGTTGACTTGCAAACTAACCTAGCTGAAACTTCAAAGCCCTCCTGGGTGAGTAAAGGAGGCACCATGTGGCATGTGGGCCAAACCACTGCTTCTACTTCAACCTCCCCTTCTTCAACAATGGAGAAAACCAGCGACTGAAAGCCCAGGTGCCCCAGGAATTGCAACTCCTCCCAGACTTACCTGTCCTGCTTCTTGAGTATACTTACCATGTAACTATCATCAAAGATAAAAGTTCCTATGCAGAGTGAGCCACCCTTTCCTCTCTCACCTGCACTAACAGAAAATGCCAATCAATTGCCTTAAAAAGACAGGGAAGCCCAATCTTGCTACTAGCCTGTCTCCTGTAGCCATCATCCAGGAGAATCACCTTTGGGGAGATGTGACTTGTGAACTATCTTAGCAGGTAGCTAAAAGCCTTAGCTCCCATCTCCTCAGCAGAGATAGCTAATGAAGACCGAAAAAAAGTTCTTATCACCAAGTATTTGTCAAATACTTCAACATCAGAAACTAAGGAAGACAGTCACCTTGTCAACCCACTAAAAAATAAACTCCAGGGAAATTCAAAAGCCCTGAAGTTACCCTGAAAATGTAAGACTTGCAGTGATAACCAAAGTTTATTCCTTTGCATCCTTTTTTTTTTCCTAACTGGCTAGGATTTTGAATATCAACTAGCCATGAATCACCCTGGTGTTCCCCTCACTATGTCAGAATCAGTCCCAACTTTGACATACACCGCAGATTTAAGCTCCCCACTTTGTGATCCCCAATGCCTGGTCCCGTTTGACCAAGATAAGAACCTTATAAAGATCCACTCTACTTTACCTGTGTTGGGCACATAACTCCAACCTAGCCCTATCAGACCTCCCTGCTTTCATTCTCCCTGACAGCCCTCTCAATAAAGCTTCCTTCACAAAACAATCCTGTCTTGTGCTGTATTTTGCCTTGTTGGTGCCTCCCAGCCATGTCAGCTTTCTTTTCGAGGCAGGAATTTCATCCATGAATGTGACTGATGATCTCAGCGGGCATATCAATATGCTAATTTTCTGATGTTGGGCTCTGACACCCAGGCTGTGACTTGGGGCCCTACCTCAAGCCTCTTGTTCCTTGGGCTTTTTCCTCTTTCCAACAGTGGACAATTCAAAGTAGTAGACTGTGGTATTCCAAACCTCCCTGAATCTGACTCAAGACAGAAACCAATAGAGTGTATTGATGAAAATGACATTAAAGAAGATTCAGTACTATTTACTTTGCTGCCACAACCTAAGGACCACAGGGCTTTTCCATCCAAGATGCAGTTTAAATGTCTTTGCATATTGTCTGCCACATTAGAGTAAGAGTTCCTTGAAAGCAGCTAATGCTTTGCTTTCCTATTTATATCCTCAGCATTTAGCATAGTACTTTGTGCTAATTTCTCAATAAATACTTTCTTTTTTTATTCATTTACTAGATAAATTCTAGATAATAAATTCTGAATTAGAATTCTGTGGATAAAGGCTTTTTGGAGGGGGTAAAAGATGAATTGATAAATTAGTGACCAATTTATGTTTGCAGAGTGAATTCCACAGAATTTGTGATTGACCTAGAAATCAGGTATACACTAAATAATTGCCATTGGTGATATGAAAGAAATCTAACATACCCTTATACATGAATTTTGACCTACATCGGAACTCATTGATCTCAAAGGGCTTACGGTCTTTCGTAGACTAGCCTTTGGAGGGGAAAATCATTAACTTCCTTACCGTGGATTGATAGGAAACTTTTCAAATGAAGGTTTTAGCCTTGCTATAAACTGGACCTAAAAGTCTCACTCAGGTGATTCAATTCTCTCACCCTTTTCCTAGCCCAACCTTATGCTATTTATCCATCTATCTACAAGGGATTACTTAGTTGAGCCAAATTCCCTGATTAATTTATTTCTGCTGATTGCCCTGCTAATTGTCTGAGTCTACTAGTGTTTTTTTTTCCTCTTTAAACAATATTGAGAGACTTCTCACAAGCAAAAGCCAAAAATCTTCTGACTTATAAATGAGTCAGCTTTATGCTTAGATTTAAAATTGATTTGATTTTTAAAGACATAATACTAGGATTGAGAGTGAGGGGCCTTTTGCCTGTGATACTTCCCATGAGATCATCATGGAACAGTAGACTCAAACAGTTTGAAGCATATGGAACAGAAACTGAAATTAAGCAGTTAATTTGGCTTAATGAAAACACCCCACTGACAACCAAATTCAAGTGGTTGCTGTTGTTTATTTGGTGCTATAGAGACATAGCTTTCCTTTTCTCCTGCCTATAGCCAGGGGGAGGCCAAGAAGGAAAAGGACCCATGCATCATCTCTGGATCTACCCTGAGGGGATCCTACTGAATCTAGAGATTCATAATTGGGTAAAATTCCTTCTCCTTGTTAGTAAGCCTCTGGCTGTTTTTGTAATAATTCTGCCTAAGAAAAAGAGATGGGCATGGAGTGGTCAGGTGCAGCACTTCAAAGGGCACTGAATTTCAGCCTGCAGCACTGTGGTGGTACAAGAAGGAACCCAGAACAAGAAAAATATGATACACATTGTACAAAGCTCTAAGAAGAAGCTGTGAGCAAATGTAAGCATCTTCAGCTGGTCAAATCAGAAAATGGAACTTTTGTCTTCTTTCTGGGTAGGTGTGGCCTGGCCAGCCAGTTATCCAGCTTTCTGGCTGATGGATGAGAACAATGGAAGGGTTGGGGAGGGAACAGAGGAACGGAAAGGGCTGAATTCAGGGCTTTCAGAGGATTTTTCATTTCCTCCAACCTTCATTCACCCTTTATTATTCCTATGCCTAGCTGAATTGAATTAACCAAATATTATTACTAAGAATTATGGAGAAAGATTAGGCCTAGGAAAATACAGATGAAGGAGAGAAGACTATCCCTCAAATTATTACCCTTCTAAGAAAGATCACCTTAGATGAGAGTCAATAGATAAATCAGTAAGCAATTGCTACGAACGAGGTACAGTTCTAGACACTGAGGATTAAAAGGAAAAAAAAAAGTGAAACAGCCCCTGATCTCAAGAAACTTACACTCTGCTAGGGAAAATGATACTTATTTACATAATCACTGAATACACAAAAATATGAGGTAATTTGGGGCAAGGGTGGAGAGGTTTCATAGGGGAGGAGATATGTGAGCTTAGGTTTAAAGGGAGCTGTTGCCTTATCCCTGGGGCTGGGCTTTATTGGCATCTCCCAGTTTTAAGAGGTAGAGGAAGAAAGGAATTCATAACATCTGCATTAACAACCTAGCTAGCAGCTTCTGTGGGGACGTAAGATGCACTCACAGCCAGGAGCCAGGAGGCTGCCAGGATGCCAGGAAAGCACAGGTTCTTTTTATCTGCTTAAACAAGGAAAGCACGGTGAAGGGGTTGACCAGCTTGCTTTAATCTAGCATTCAGTTAGCATACAGACAACATTCATTTAGTTCAGGGGAAAAAATGCCAGCATTCAGTTAGCATTCAGTTAGTTCAGGGGAGCAAAGAGACAAGCATCAAGAGATATACCAAATACAGATTCATTCATGTACTTCAGGGGAAAAAGCCAGCACCCTGAGGTTCAAAACATTCATTTAGTTCGGGGGAAAATAAACCAGCACCCTGAACCTCAAAACCAAAATACAAAGAAATTACAAATATCAACAGACAGACCCAATACAATTCATAGTTACCAACATCTGAGCTTGGCCTGAGAGCAAGGGCTGGCCCCGAGTCATGTTCCCCACTGCCGCTGCGCCAACAGGAAAAGGAAGGGGGATCTTCAAGCTGTCCTCTCCCCTCTTATAGAGTTTTTGACATCATGAAGCACCACCTGAATGACCAGAGCCGATTGGTTCTTGAGCTGGCCCCTCCCCCTGGCGTAGACTAGGTTAATACCCAATAGGGCATGGCTCTGGAGTTAACACCTCCCCTCAGCCAGCCCCATGACTCATCACACAGGAAGTTCTCTGACTCATGGCATGGTCGCTGGGCTTCCTGCCCCAGAAGAGCAAGCCCCAGCGTGGCTCAATGAGGTAAGATGAGTCACTCAAAGAAAACAAAGGCCACTCTGGCTACACTCCACCCCTCACAATATTCTAGGATGCACAATCCAATCATAATTTAAATTAAATTATATATCCTAGAACACTGTGATCCAATTACGCAGGAAACTAAAACATATCATTCACAATAAAGCAAAACATATCATTCAGTGACATTCTCAAATATTGGTTTACGATTCAAATGTGATCCACCCCTAGATCCCAGCCAGATAATCTCTTCAATCAATCATCCCAAAATAATTATTAATAATTCAAATGTCCACCCCTAGATCTTTGTATCCATTACATAGGATCAATAAAATCATAACAATAAATCAATATAGCAAGGATAACACAAAATAAGTACACAGAACACTATCATCATTCCCCCCCAAACAATTGGGGCTCAAAATCTTGAGGTAAGGGGTGAAGGTCTCATTTTCCATAGCTTCTTCATGCTGAAATTGGATGTAGAGCTATGGCTGCCCCAAAGAGTCCCATTCCAAAGATCAGTTCTTTCAGCGAGCTGGCAGGAGTTCCAAGAACGCTACATGCTTAGGCAGTCTCCTGAAAGTGCAGGGTATTTAAGCCTAAAGGAGACAAAACTAGCAACAAAGTTAACCAAAACAAAGAACAAAAAGGGTAGGCAAGTATGGGCTATTATCCTTTAAATAAAATCATCTCAAAGAACAAAAAAAAAAGTAGAAAAGTATGGGCTATTATCCTTCAAATAAAATCATCTCCAGTTTGGTTGAGATTTCAGTTATGCAAAGATCCAATATTGAAGCCAAACTCAGGTGGGAAATGTTTCTTTTCAAAAGGAACAAGATGAGGAAGCCAAGAGGATCCCACCCTAGGTGGAGACTAGGATTGTCCTCCCAGCCTTTCCCCAGATGTACAAGCTTTTCTCCATGAATCACACGAGGTCACCTTCCCTCCGAGTATGACTTCATCTGGCTTCTGTTTTACCCATACTTTAGCTCCCAACTTTATTCTATCAATGGAGCAAGACCCTTTTGCTCATGTTTCAAAACTCCATGTACAATATAATCTCAAGAAATTGGCCCTACCAGCACAGTCCTCCGGGGCCAGGCTTATCAGCTTAAGCCCTGGGAGGAAGGGATTATCTCCTGCTCTGGGCCCCTGGGAAACCTTACCCAGCACTTCCACCTGCCTGTTTTCCTTGCTCCTGAGGCTCCACAGAACCATAGCCACCTCAAGTACAAAGAGCAGTCCAAAAACAGGGAAACATTCAACCAACCCAGCACCCCAAAATGCCATGCTCTCTTGTTAAAGCCAGATCCTGACCAAGACTATGCTAGCTTTATCTATAACACTGGGGAAAAGGGGGAAGAGAGCTACCATTTCAAATATGCTATCTAAAACTCTCACGAATTTGGTGGGAAGAAAACTGGTGTTCGTCCTTTACAAACAGAGTCTGTCAGCCTGGTGGCCCTCTTGATAAAGAACTCAGTATGAGGGTGTGTAAATATACTCATTATGTTCTTGTGTATGTTAATATGTCCGTTCCTAAAAGAAGGCAAGGTACAAGGTGTGACCAGGAATAAGAAGCCACCAATCACATTTTCCTTACTGATTCTTCATCCAAGTCATGCCCACTAAATGTGGGTGTTTCCCAGAGCCCTGGGTCTTCTCTTTTCCTTCTATTCTATTTCACTTGAAATTCTCATCAGCTCCCATCAGTTCAATTATCTCTCTTTACAGATGATTCCCAAGTCTATTTGTCCAGCTCTAGTCTTTCTCTGGAGTCCCAGTCCCATGTTATCAACTGCCATCTTGACATATGGAACAGGATCATAAAGCTTCTGAAGCTCAACATGTTCAAAACAGAGCACATTATCTTTCCCACATACCTTCCCTTCTTCCCCACTTTCTAATCTCATATACAACTACCAACCAATCACGCCTGTTCATCACTTCAGTGTCATTCTGAATTCCTTATTTCCCTGACCCCATGTAATAATCCAATGACAAATCTTATCATTTCTACCTTCACACTATTTCTAATTTCTGTCCCCTTCTCTCCATGCGCTGGCATAACCACCACCCTGTTTAGGCTCCCATCACCTCTTGTTGGGGCTATTGCAATAACCTTATAATCAGTTTTCTGGCCAATTCAAGGCTCTTCTCACTCTAATCCATCCTCCGGTCAGCTGTCAAAATGATTTTCCTTATGTCACATTCTGCGCCCCGCCCCCCACCACAACATCCATTCAACAAACATGTATTACCTCCAAAATAAATTATGAATATCTCTGGCATTTAAATCTTTACATATCCCCATTCCTTACTCTCTTTGAAGCATTTTCACATATGACTGTCCTCATATAATCCAGCTACAACAAGTTTAATCTCTATTCCTTGTGTACAGTGGTATGCTGGCAAATGTTTTACAACCTGCTCTCTGAGCAGGGAAAAATGTACCCATAACACACTTTAAGCTTAATCTGCATCATTAACATTTCCTCCTTCACTTTCTTAACTCTAGACAATCAACAAACAATCAATCACACCCTGATTTCTAGTGTTTGCTGATTTTGGATGTGTAAATACTTAGAATGAAAATTTTACAATTGGCTCTCACTAGCCAATTTGACCTGACTCTAGCACACCACTGCTCAAATGTATCCCTTCAGCCTCTAGTTCTGTGCCTTTGAACTGGCTTTCTCCTAGGCGTGGAATGTTGGTCCTCCTCACCTCCACCTTTTGGTTTCTTGTTTTTGTTTGTTTGTTGTTTGTTCGCTTTTCCCCCAAGACTGCTCAAATCATACCTTTTGTAGGAGGTCTTCCCTTTCTGGCCCCAGCTGGTACTTCCTTTCCCTCTTACATTACCTGCCCTTTATTCTGCTTATATCTTTTTGGAAACTGTTTTCTCTCCTGTTAGAATGTGACCTAGAAAAACAGGTTTATTGTTGTTGCTTTTCCTATCCCCAGCCAGCTCTTATCACAATGCCTGGGACATGGTTAATGCTGACTGATTTAATTTCATTCTTGATCGTTTTTATTCCTATAGGTGAGAGAATCCAAAAGTAGGGAGGGAAGCACACATATCTCCAACCTGTATAACTAGAACATTCCATAGCTAAAAGAGGAATTGGACACCATAATCTCGTATGTGGTGACAAAGAGGAAATATGGTGCTTCTCCATGAGTTCTCTTAGGTGCATCATTCCCCACAGCCATTATCCTGCCTCCTAATGATTCTGCAGTAAGAACTGATCATAATAATGCCTGAGATAAAAAGGCACTGCTCTTAAGGAAATATGTTTAAAGAAAATAAAGAGGGCAAAGTAGCTTTGCCAACCAGAATTTATTTTTTTATTAAAAGTATTAGGTTGATAGAATAGCAGATGGATAGCCCTCTCTTTCAATCTCTGTAAATATGAATAGGCGACTCAGAAGGAAGCCCTCGAATCTTCGAGCTTGTTTGTTTTTATTGAATGGGAACCAAATGATATTAACAGTTGACTCTAGTTTGTATGTGATGAAATAACTTTGCTACTATCAAGGGCATGTCTTTGTTATTACCTGTACTCAAAGCCTTCCTAAGGGAGGATGGGATGTGAAGCAAATCATACTATATGACTACATTCTGCCCTCCCCTCAGTATTTTTATATAGGTGAAATCAGTAAAATGTAGCTTTCTCTCTTTTGTAAAACAACCCATAAAACAATATAGTTTGCAAAAAATTTTCTCACAACACTTGTATGTGATGGATAGCACTAATGTCAGTATTTTCATTTTAAAGATAAGGAAACTGAGGCTTAGAAAGATGTTTTAGCCAGTATCATGCAGCTAATATGAAGAAGAGTCAAGATGTGAATTTAGTTCTCCTGACTTCAAGCTCAATGCCTCATACCAACTCAGGGGTCATAAATCATAAGACACAGATGCCAGCCCTGCCAAAAAAAAGACAAAAAATAAAAGTAGACCTAAGGGGTTCATATAGAAGTGGGGCAGGCCATCTGTCTGAATTGATTGACTTGGATGGTTATTTTGTTTGTGTATTGGTGACCTGGACAGCAAGGATGCAGGGTAAAGTTCACCAACTCTGTGTTTTCTGTTCTTTTTCCTTCAATGTTGGCAAATTTCTTAGTAGCCAGTTTGGAGGTGTTGGGGGTGGGGATGACAGGAGTCGATAGGGCACATGAAAAGAGATCCATTATCATCATTCTCATAAAAAGAATGCAAGGGGCATGATGGACTCCTTGGATTAATAAATCCTTCATTATGGGTCAGGAAGAGATTAAAGGGAATTTTTTTTTTGCTTTCACTTAGCTAGGAATGAGGTTTGGGAAGATTTTATTGACTTAAGTGACATTAGAGCAGCATTCTGCATTCTAAGAGAGAAATAACATTTTCCCACAAGAAAAAGAAAAACAAGCACCAGAATGAGATGAAAGTCTCCACAGATGCCGACCCGCAAAGCTTTGGTGGGAAAGCAGCACCAAACTACAGAATCAGAGAGAGATGGGCCTCTACCCCTCTGCCCCCAATTGGGGAATGGCTGAACAATCTGTGGTATACGAAGGTAATGGAATACTATTGTGCCATAAGAAATGGGGATGATACGGACTTCATAACAACCTGGAAAAACCTACACGACATAATGCTGAGTGAGTGGAGCAGAGCCAGGAGAACATTGTACACAACCACAGATATATGGATTCCATGAAGACCAACCCTGACAGACTTTGCTCTTCTCAGCAACACAAGGTGCAAGGACAACTCCAAAGGACTCACAATGGAGAATGCTATCTACCTCCAGAGAAAGAACTGTGAAGTTTGAATGCAGATTGAGGCAATGACAAGCCAACTAAGGGTTAATATTTAAGGATCTTTAAAAAGAGTTGCTGAGAAGTAAAGGCATGGGTAGTTGCCAAGAGATAGATCCAGTGCCATGACAAATGTTACTTCTGTAAGACAACCCTTTCTTGCCCAGAGGCGTGAGTTTTCCAAATAGTGTTCCCTTCCTCACCAGAGTGGCTGTCTGTGGGGGAATGGCCCTGCTTTGTGTTTTGGGAAAGAGGGTGGCTCTACTACTTTCTTTTTCCTTCAAAATTACATTGATATTGTGTTCTAATTAAATGTTGTATTATTTGCTTTTTGTTCTTTCTCAGATTCAGACTGTGCTGATTCAGGCCAGTCCCCTGGTTATTCAGGCAGGATACTGGAACAAAATGACACATCCATGAGTCATTCAATGGTTTAAAAGATTTAATTCAATAAACAGTTTAAAAAATCTAATTAACCATAACAGAAGCATATTCAACAAGGAAAGGCATCGGAAAGCCCTTTAGCTATTTCAGTTGAGCAAAGCTTTCATCATGTTCTCCCAGCCAAGTATCTGAGATCCTCTCCAGCACCTTATCGCTGCCTTATACCATCACCTCCCTCCAGTCTGGCCATGAGGAAGTGATATCAACAGTCTGAGCCCTTACTCTCCTGAGACAATTAAGTCTTGATAAATGTCTTAATGCTTTTTAGGGAAAATATAATCTAAACTGCATCAGAAGAGGGGTTAGGATACTGCTCTTACCAGAGTTCCCAACATGTCTTTTGGTAGAGAATTTACATAACAGGGGCTTGTGTCTTGTGTGCACAATTGTGGTTACCTGTCACCTAGCACTGTGTCTGAAACATAGTAGAAACTTAACAAATACCTATTGATTGATTGATTCTAGATCAGAAATGTAGAAGTGTAAAGGACCTTAAATGCCATTTTGTCCAATTCTCTCAAACCTCGGTTAATTTCAAAAGCTATCATTCAGTTTTCTGACTCCTTGTCCAGTAACTATTTATGTCTGTATACACATATATGTATACATATATGTATATGTATATATACATGTACACATATATATAATAATATCTCATCATATAATTGCGTATAGGTAGATATACATATTGTGCGTATATATGTGTGTATATAGATATATCTATATATTTATGCATTTACATGAATACACAAAATGTTATACATAGATTTAAATGCAAAGATGTCTAGGAGGGAGAGAAATAGTAGCAGTTGGGGGGGTAGAAAAGGCTTCATGCAGAAGACAGTGCCTGAATTGTATCTTGAAGGAAGAGAAGGGTTCTGTGAAGCAGAGGTAAGGAAAGAATGCATTCTGGGCATGGGAAACAGCCGATGCAAAGCCATGGAGGTGGGAGATAGAGTATAATGGGGGAAGAACAGAAAAGCGAGGTTGGCTGGATTGAAGTGAGCAAGAGGTTTTTTTAACATTTTTTAATTTTTATTTTTAGTTTGCAACACACGGTTCTACATAATTTTGAGTTCCAGATTTTCTCCCCTCCCTCCTCACTCCGTCCCCAAGATGGCATGGAATCTCATATAACTACCATGTATAACTTCGCATTGAATTAATTTATACACTAGACAAGCTGTAAAGAAGAATTATGACCAATGGAATGAATCATGAGAAAGAAGAAACAGAACCAAAAAAAAAAACAACCCAAAAACAAAAACAAAAGAGAAGAAAAAAAAGGCGAGCATGAAGTATGCCTCAAGTATGCCTCAATCTGCATTCAAACTTCATAGTTCTTTCTCTAGATGTAGATAGCATTCTCCATCATGAGTCCTTTGGAGTTGTCCTTGCACCTTGTGTTGCTGAGAAGAGCAAAGTCTGTCAGGGTTGGTCTTCATGGAATCCATATATCTGTGGTTGTGTACAATGTTCTCCTGACTCTGCTCCACTCACTCAGCATTATGTCGTGTAGGTTTTTCCAGGTTGTTATGAAGTCCGTATCATCCCCATTTCTTATGGCACAATAGTATTCCATTACCTTCGTATACCACAGATTGTTCAGCCATTCCCCAATTGATGGGCATCCCTTTGATTTCCAGTTCTTGGCTACCACAAAAAGAGCCGCTATAAATATTTTTGTACATATGGGTCCTTTTCCTGCTTGTGTGATTTCTTTGGGATACAACCCTAGAAGTGGTATTGAAGGTCAAAGGGTATGAACATTCCTGTGGCCCTTTGGGCGTAGTTCTAAATTACTCTCTAAAATGGCTGGATCATCTCACAACTCCACCAGCAACGTAACAATGTTCCAATTTTCCCACATCCTCTCCAGCATTTATCATTTTCCTGTTTTGTTATTTTAGCCAATCTGACAGGAGAGATGTGGTATCTAAGAGTTGTTTTGATTTGCATTTCTCTAATCAGTAGTGATTTAGAGCATTTTTTCATATGCCTATAGATAGCTTTAATTTCTTCCTCTGAAAACTGCCTCTTCATATCCTTTGACCATTTCTCAATTGGGGAATGGCTTGTATTCCTATATATTTGGCCCAGTTCCCTGTGTATTTTAGAAATGAGGCCTTTATCAGAGATACTAGTTGTAAAGATTTTCTCCCAATTTTCTGCTTCCCTCCTAATTTTTGTTTCATTGGCTTTCTTGTACAAAAACATTTCAATTTAACATAATCAAAATTATCCATTTTGCATTTTGTAATGCTCTCTGTCTCTTGTTGGGTCATGAATTCTTTTGTTTTCCATAAATCTGATAAGTAAACTATTCCTTGCCCTCCCAAATTACTTATAGTATCAGCCTTTACTCCTAAATCATGAACCCATTTGGACTTTATTTTGGTCTATGGTGTAAGATATTGGTCTATGCCCATTTTCTGCCCTACCATTTTCCAATTTTCCCAACAGTTTTTGTGAAATAGTGAATTATTAGCCCAGAAGCTGGCCTCTTTGGGTTTATCAAAGAGTAGATTGCTATATTTGTTGACTTTTCCATCTTGTATTCCTATCCTATTCCACTGATCCACACCTCTGTTTCTTAGCCAGTACCAGGTAGTTTTGATGACTGCTACTCTATAGTACAGCTTAATATCTGGTATGGCTAGGCCACCTTCTCTAGCATTTCTTTTCATTAATACCCTAGATATTCTAGATCTCTTGTTTTTCCAGATGAATTTTGTTGTTATTTTGTCCAGCTCAGTAAAATAATTTTTTGGTAGTTCAATTGGTGTGGCACTGAATAGATAGATTAATTTAGGTAAAATTGTCATTTTTATTATATTAGCTCGGCCTAACCATGAGCCACTGATATTTTTCCATTTATTTAGATCTGACTTTATTTGTGTGAAAATGTTTCATAGTTACGTTCATATAGGCCCTGGGTTTGTCTTGGCAAATAGACTCCCAAATATTTTATAGTGTCTACAGTAACTTTGAATGGAATTTCTCTTTCTATCTCTTGCTGTTGGGCTTTGTCAGTAATGTATAGGAATGCTGAGGATTTATGTGGGTTTATTTTATATCCTGCAACTTTGCTAAAGTTCTTTATTATTTCAAGTAGTTTTTTACTTGATTCTCTAGGATTCTCTAAATAAATCATCATATCATCTACAAAAAGTGATAATTTAGTTTCTTCTTTTCCTATTCTAATTCCTTCAATTTCTTTTTCTTCTCTTATTGCTACAGCTAACATTTCTAGTGCCAAATTGAATAGTAGGGGTGATAATGGACATCCTTGTTTCACGCCTGATCTTACTGGGAATGCATCCAGCTTATCCCCATTACAAATAATGCTTGTTGATGGTTTTAGATAGATGCTATTTATAATTTTAAGGAAGGTTCCATTTATTCCTATGCTTTCTAGTGTTTTTAGTAGGAATTGGTGTTGTATTTTCTCAAAGGCTTTTTCTGCATCTATTAAGATTATCATATGGTTTCTGCTAGTTTTGTTGTTGATATGGTCAATTATGCTAATAGTTTTCTTAATATTGAACCAGCCTTGCATTCCTGGAATAAACCCTGCCTGGTCATAGTGTATTATTCTCGTGATAAGTGTGCAAGAGTGGTAAGAATGTCCAATGAACCTGGAAAGATGGTTGAGCAAGGAAATCACATGGTCAAATCTGGGCTTAAGGAAAATTACTTTGTCATTACCTTGGAATGGGGAGATGAGACAGGGAGACCAATTAAAAAGCAATAGTCTAGGGGAACAATGATAAAGATGTGAACTAATATGGTGGTTATATGAGTAAAGAGATGGGATAAGATGAAAGGGATTTTGTGAAGGTAGAAACAGTAATATATGGCAAGCAATTGGATATGTGAGTTGAAGGAGAGTGATGGGTCAAGGATAATGCCAAGATTATAAACTTGAGGTACTGGAGGGATTAGTAGTACCTTCAGCAAACATAGGAAAGTTTAGAAGAAGGGGGAGCTTAGAGGAAAGAAAATTATTTCAGTTTGATATGTGTTAAGTTTAAGATGACTCCAGTATACCCATTTTGATATAGGCAAATGGTAATCTGGAACTGAATTTCAGAGGAGAAACATGCACTAAATTTGCATTGCACCTGGTTTAATAGCTAGATTCCAAAGGATCAACATCAGTTTGGAAAGAGATCTCTCTATATTCCCTTTCAAATTGTAAATGCTATGATTCTGTGAATTATCTTTTCAGTACTATGTGCTATATGTATATACACACACGAACACACAAACACAAACACATACAGAGACATATGAAATAAAGTTGCCCTGGTCAATATCATTTCACAATAATACCATTAAAATATAACAATATGCTACCCTCCAATCTTGGTTTCCCCATTCTAAGATCCATTGCATAATTCCCAGAGAGCAAGAGGAGCCTAGGGAGTCTTTGTTCTTTGCCATAGTTCCTTGCCATAAGATCATGGAGAGTGTTTAAGCACTTTGTTCATACTTGATCTCCAGCAAAGTCTGGGGACACATGCCTCTGCATCTTTCCTTAGTCCTCCACTCTCCCCATACTCTCTAAGTCAGTGTTCACTGTAGGGACACCCTCAACATTTTGTGAATCACCTGAAGGGATCCCTATAAAAGTACCTGAAATCTTCATGTCCACCAATTCTATCACTCCTCTCTTCCTGTGGTTCCTCCAACTCACACATCCAGAAATGAATATAAACTAACACTGTCATCCATATTTATTCTCTGCATGAAAGGTACCGAGAGTGAATTGATTTGTCAAACTTCCTACTTGTAATTGCCGGTGGTAAAAATACTCTCTTAAAAGCACTAAAATTTTAAATTTGCATGGTTGATTGGCTCCAGTTCCCTTCACTATGCCAGATACATTAAAAAGGCTATGAACTTCCACTTTGTCATCTTGTCTTGAGAAGGATTGGTGTGGTACAGTGGGAAAAGCTTTGAACTCAGACTCAAAAGATTTGGGTTTGAATTCTCTCTCTGTCACATATTACATGGATGTCTTTGGTCAAGTCATATAACCTCTCTGGGACCCATTTTTCTCATCTGTAAAATGAGAAGGTTGAACTTTGTTTCTTACTCAGTTGTTTCAGTAGTGTCTAACTCTTCCTGACCCCATTTGGGGTTTTCTTGGCAAAAATATTGGAGTGGTTTGCCATTTCCTTCTCCAGCTTATTTTACAGATAAGGAAACTGAGTCAAAAACGGTTGAGTGAGTTGTGCAGGGTCACAACAGAGGTCTGAGGCCAGAATTAAACTCAGGAAGATGAATCTATCTGATTCCAAGCCTGGCACTCTATCCACTGAATCCCTGACCTCTAAGATGCCTTCCAGCTCTCCATCTATGTTCCCATAAACTCCATATTAGCCACATTTGTTCTACCCCTTTTATATCAAAAGATGACTATTCCTGGCAAAAAAATTCAGAAGCAAAATGAAAGTTGAGAAGAGTTTCCTTTTCTCCTTTATCAATTATCATCATTCCACTCACACTAAGTGATAGTCGAATCCTTTTTTTAATCTTCTTCTTTCCTCCATTATTGAGGTTTTTTTTCAATCACACACACCACCTTCTTTATTACCCTTAGCAATCTTGTGAGCCTTGACACATGAGCATTACAATACCTTCTGCCTCCCAAGGCAGCACATTCCATAAGTAGTTATCTGGAGAGTTGAAGACTCAGTCCCTGCCAAAAACATTTTACAATTTAATGAGGCATCAAGGTTGGACAAAAATATATACATATCCTGTACTCCACAAACTATAGCTCACTGCAAGATGCTTTCATCTAATATTTTATACTTTGAAAGATCCTAAAAGTATCTGAAAAGCCTGCTGATATGAATGTTTTATGGGAGTAGTGGAAGAAGGTAAGCATCTCAAAGATGCATGTGTTTGTTTTGTGTAACTTTAAATGGAAGAAAAGGGAACTGCTCTAAGCAATGAGGATTGAGTGGGATAAAATAATGGATTTCTGAGCATTAGAGCCTTAATGCTTACTATGTGTTGCTACATATCCAGAATATAGTCAGGAGTGGTAATTATTCACCAAGTTTTTCAACTAATTCACAAAGGTATACACATTGCCTTACTTACTTCTCTAGAGAGTTCAGGCTTATATAAAGGGTAAGACATTGGTGCAGATTTGGGAAAAAAAAGCAGCAACAACAACAACCCATAACTATCAAGTATCATTACTGACGTAAGGTCAATAATTATAAGAATCAGTATTGCAATTAATGCAGATTATTCCTGCCTTTGCTTTGGACCCTAAGGCTAGTTTAGATAGAGTCTTTATAAAGAATTTTTCTCCTTATTTTGATCAAAGCCATAGCTCTATCTTGACACCAAATAAGCCTCTAGTTTAAAAAAAAATCAGGCACTGAGCTGAGTCCAACTTTACTAAGTCATTTGTTTGCTCTGGACAAGTGATCAATATGTTTATGCATCTTGATGAAATAGATCCTCCTACTAGGTATGCATGAGGGATTATCAAATATCACTGGGTCACACTTAACCAATAGGGTGAGTGCTCTCTATACTTCAATGCTCCTATATGAATACTATGGAGCCATGAGTTGTGCGGTTAGCCCAGGATAAATATTCCTCTCAAGTAAGGCATTCCTAGCATCTCATTTGTGAGAACAAGGTTATTTATCAACTTTGCCTCTTCCTAAAATGCAGCACTCTTGGCTGCTGTTGTGAATTCATGGACCAGCTCATTTCCTGTTATATGGCACAACCTGTATGTGACAATAATCAGAAGGAATCTGATAATAATGCATGATAGGAACCATGCTTCTGCAGATATGATGATGCATATTCAACTGAAAATGAGAGCTTAACAAGACTGCAGAAGAAGGTAAGCCCATTATGGGCAGGAACTTTTCTTTTGCCTTTGTATTCCTTGAACCTAGTATATGGTGCCTTGAACATAGTAGGTACTTAGTGAATACTAGTTAAAATGAAAATGTTTTCAGAAAATATGTCATTGTATGTGGCACTAACTAATGGACTCATTAATTACACATCCCTCAAACTATATAAAATAAACCCAAATACTCCCTGGAAAAGGAAACATTCAGTTAATAAAATGATTGCTGTGTATAATATTATTGTTATTATCCACACAATAATAAGTAACTGGTTTAGCAGTTTCAGTAAAAGACTATTTTTGTTTGTTTATTTGGATAAGATGAGCAGAGGTGAGCAGTAGAAAGTGTTTTAGGTTTGATGTCGATGTCATAGAGCCTGGCTTTCTGTACAGGCTCTGTAATCCATTACTTTTTTGACATTGGCTAAGACACCTCACCTAGAATTCTCTCCTTCCTCATCTCTGCCACCTTGCTTCCCTGACTTCCTTCAATACTCAGCTAATGTTCCTGTTATTTGTCCTTCCTTCAAAGAGGGCCAATGATGTCATGGGGTGAAATCTTGTGCCTGAATTAGTTTAAGTGAGGCAGAGTTGAACAAAGCCATCAGCCTCTTTCTTTCTTCTAGAGTCATCGAAGTCCAGAGGCAGGAAAAAGACCAGGATGGCTGGTGATGGCCTAGTATGTGGTTCTAAGCACTCTATAGTGCCTGCTTCAGCTGCTTTCATATCCCTTGGAACAAATTGTTCTCATCTCTCATTTTGCCAGAGGAAGTCTTTGCATCTTTGGTGTAGACATCCCCTCAACATATTGACAGGTTTGAGGCCTGTCAGTTACCTTTAACCTGGCTCAGCTTGTCTACTGAGGTGTTTTTACCATGCTGTGGCCACAGCAAATGCTACTGCTTCTTGGAGCCAGGTCTTCTTTAAGTCAGTTTCATGGAATAAGAATGGAAGGCTGAAGGCAGAAGATGTTAACATGTTAGAGCACACGAAGTGTAGAAAGAAGCAATTTCTTCTTTTCTGCTTCTACTTCTACCTATCATTCTATCTTTGAAAAGTACCCTGAACTTGCAAAAGGGGATACATGAGGTCAGAATTTCTTGACCTACTGAATCCTGGCTCATTACTACAAGTACATCTTCACTAATTTGTGACTGGTTGTTTAGACAAATCTGCATAGTATTTGAAAACAGAAATCAATGATGAATGTTTTGTCAGGGGAAAAGGAAAACGTAGCATAGATTTGAAAAGGTCCTTCTCTCTTAATATAATGATGACATCTGAAAAGATATTTGAGGAGTTGATAAAAAGAAAATTATAATTATTGATTGGACTATTCTGTTATGTGCTGTTGGAATAAATAATTGTGAGGGAATGAAAACAAGATTCTTTTTGCCTAATCTCAACTAAACATACACTTTCAAGTCTTGTTTTCTAGAAAAAGTAGTATTAAAAATGAACTATTGTGTTTTGATTTTGGAACCCAAAAGGTTCTATTCAGATGTAAATTTGATTAGTATTGTTTAGCCCTGACAACGTGTGTGGCTTCAATGCCTAAGCTTTTATATAACTCAATTATGTCATGAAAATAAAATATTGACATTTTTCCCTCTGGAAAAAAAATGAATTCTGACAATATCCCTATAGTATTTAGACTAAAAACTTCACATTTCCCCATTCCTGAAAAACAAGTGTCAACCACCATGTGAAAGGCTGGAAAACCCTGCTCACTAAAGCTGACATTTTCAAAGGTTTGTAGTGCTGAGAGAAACTTCTACTATTAGGGGTCAGTGTTTTCTGTGTTTAATCATAGTTTTCTCTTATAAAGTAACAGTATCACTCCATCCCTCCAACGGTCCCAACTTTGGCTGTGCATCTTGTCACAATAGAAGTAGAACTTGTTTGCCCTAAGAAAGAATGAGTGTCCCAGGAATGTGAGAAGCATTGCTTCTTCTGTCCCTAACTGAAATATGTAAGCCTGTTATGGTTTAGGAAAAAATGCATTTACTTTGCCCAACACAGTTATTCTACTTCATACTATTGTTTTCGTGTTGAGACGTCAATATGGAATCATCAATCAAGCATACATTGAGTACCTAGAGTGTGTCAGATATGGTGCTAGACTCTATGATAAAAGGGCAAAAGAGAAACAGCTCCTAGTCTCAAAGAACTTAAATTTTACCAGGAAGGGTGATGTGTATATAGATAGATAGACAGATATAGATATAAATACAGATACAGATATAGAAATAGATATAGATAAAATAGATAGAAACTATATATAAGGTGATCAGGGTAGGAGAGCTCCAGTAACTGTAATGATCGGAAAAGACATAAAGTAGGAATCACTTGAGCCGAGTCTTGAGGGATGTAGGGAATTCTAAGAGACAGAGGTGAAGAGGGAGTAAATTCCAGAACTGTCAGTGCAAAGGCCTGGAAGCAGGAGATGAAGAAGTGTTTATGATGAACACTAAGATGACCAGTTGACTGTACTGTAGATACCCAATGATCTTTGGTTACTGTCTTACCCATTTCACTGTATTGCACTGAGATTTACTTAGGATGCAACTTTCTTCTTTCTTGTCCTTTGTCAAATTAAAAAGTCTAGGGGGAACTGAAAAGTTCTCATGAATGACAGTTTTTCTTTTCTCTTTCATTTGGAATATTAGGTATAAGTCATTCTCCAATTGATAAATAGCCAAAGGATATGAATAGGCAGTTTTCAGAAGAAATCAAAGTTGTCAATACTCGTATGTAAAAAAAATTCTAAGTCTCTAATAATTAGACAAATGCAAATTAAAGCAATTCTAAGGTACCACTTCACATCCATCAGATTGGCTAAGATGACAGAAAAGGAAAATAACAAATGCTGGAGGGGATTTGGAAACATTGATAACACAGTTTTGGTGGAACCATGAACTGATCTAGGCACTTTGAAGAACAATTTGGAACTATGTCCAAAGGGCTGCAAAACCATGCATCCCCTTTGACCTTTCAATAATAGTACTAAATTTTTACCCCAAAAAGATCAAAGAAAAAGGACCCATATGCACAAAAATATTTATGCCAGCTTTTTGTGGTGACAAGAATTAGAAACTAAGGGGATAACAAACAATTAGGTAGTGGCTGATAAATTATGGTATATAATTGTTATTGAATACTTACTGTGCTTTACAAAATAAGGAAGCAGATGGCTTTAGAAAAACCTGGGAAGACCTGTATGAGCTGATACAAAGTTAAGTAAATAGAAATAGAGGTATGTGAAAGACTCAGCTACTCTGAGCAGTACAATGATTCATGACAATTCCAAAGGACTCGTGATGAAAAATTCTGTCCACTTCCAGAGAGAGAACTGAAACTCTCACTGCAGATTAGAACATATTTTCTTTTATTTTCCTTATTTGTTTGTTTGTATTTGTTTGCTTTTTGCTACAAGGTCAATGCAGAAATATGTTGTTCATAACTCCATATGTATAATGGGTATTTCTTGATGTCTAAATGGATAAGGGAGGGTTAGAAGGGAGGGAGAGAATTCAGAAGTGAAAATAAATTTTCAAAGAAATTTTTAAAATAATTTAAGTGTGTTTTTAACACAAATCAAATTGGTTTTTAATTCCCTTCGATGCATTTGTTCAATTCACATTGTGTAAATCATACATATTATACAAGTTCATTTGATGTAACCGAGGAACACTGATCATTGTTCCATATAGTACTTCTGGCCCCAGAGAAGAAATTGAGGCTGGTGACTTTGCACAGCCCTCCCTCACTGAAATCTAATTCACTTACAAATCATGACATCACCTTCCTGATGTCATGGTCCTCTTTGAGACTGAAGGACAAACTACAGCCCGTGTGTAGTACCAGCTGCCCGCAGGTTACCACACTGGCCAAGTTCCAGTTGGGTAACACAGCTCCTTGCTTTTCCCTTCCTCTCCCTCTGTCTACATGGAGCATCATAACCTTACCTGCAGGTGCTCTGCCCAAAGAAATGTAAATTTTAATGGCTGAAATCTAGCAAGATGTCTTGGAGTTTACTGGCTAGACTTCTCTCTTAAAGACCATGCCTAAGACACAATTCACTCTGGCTCTCATTAATTGGCCAACAATAGGTCCCAGCCCAAGCCACTTAATGTTTTGGACCCATTGTTTGGACCCAGATAGTTCAGACTGAATGTTAAATAGCAACTGTTTCTGTTTTGCCCAGAAACCCTGAAGGTCTTCCCCTCCCACACTGATTTTTTTAAGCTAGGTAAAAGAGGCCATTCTTTACCTCATTTCTTACCTGGCCTTAATCACCGAATGTGCCTTGCCTCAGACAAAGTGAGACCCAGGAAAGACCTTAGCTTAAAAAAGCCAAAATCTCCTACTATTTCTGGGGCCATGTCCAGTCATCTTAATCTATATCTTGCCACTGGACCCAGATGGTTCTGGAGGAGATAGTGAGGCTGGTGACTTTGTACAGCTCTCACTTAAATCCAATTTACTTACAAGTCATGGTATCACCTTCCTGATGTCATGCTCCGTTTTTGAGAACGAAGGACAAACGACAACTTCTCACTGTCTAGACATGTAATGGACAGTAATAGGAGAAAATCTACATCATTATGTTTGAACAGCTTTAAAATTGTCAGAGTAAAGGGAATCAGAATAGAGGGACTCAATAAGTCTGTCTGGCCAGTATGATAAGCTATGGCTTTATACTTCCAAGTATAAATAGCTTTGTTTCAACCATGGTTTATCACGAATCTCCAGTATTCAATTTTTCAGCATTTGCAAAATGTGGCTTTCATGTGTGTGGTAATGATTCAATTGAGTATTCAAATGTCTATGCCTTTTAATTGCATTTTATAATTAATATAGGAACAAAATTGTTGCTGTTTCAGGCAGCAGTTCCACTAAAGCCATGTGATAATTCTTTACGGATCTTTATTCTTCTGATTCTGGAAAAATAACCCTTTCTATGTGTGTATCTTCAATAAAGTATCTATTGGATCCTACAGATATACAGACTATGAAACAGCAGGTCTCCAGCATCCATAAATGAAAAACATCTGCTGGATGGATAAGTACTTTCAGTTATTTTATTTAGTGAAATCTTGGCTCTATTTATTGTCCAAGATAGCCTGTTCATCTTGGTTATACAATCTGTACTGGCAATTTCCCAGCAACTTCTGAAAAAAAAATTGAGAAGAAATTTGCCTTAAAACATGCATAAAGGCTTTTAACTATAAATGGATTTTACTGATCACAAAGGAAGTTTGCTTAAACTGGTTTCAATTAAGGTTCTGATTGGTTTTACAGCTGCTAATCTTTAAATGCCAGTTCTGCTTTAAACTGTTGCTGCTGCTTCTTATCTTCAAAGGCTAACGGAAATTATGATGATAAGATAAGGTAGAAGGGAACCTAGCATAAAACAGAACATGGTAAAATCATGGGCATGTTAAGAAAAGGCCAATCCAAATTAGTGAAAATTTATCAGTAATGTATGATTGTTTAAATTAATTTTTCAAAATCTAATTGTAGCACTTTTAGCATGTTTATTAACTGAAATTAAAGACTAATAAAACACAACTAGGAAGGCCATGACAAGAAGATGAAACTCATATGTAATTAAGTCAGTGTCAGAGAAATATTGAGTTGAAGTCCAGCTTCCATTAAAAATACCCAGTATGTGCAAAGCGTTCTGACAGTTGCTGGAAAAACAAAAGGACTTTCCTTCAAGGAATTTACATTCTCCTAGTGCAATACTATATGACTATGTAATTGGGTAACTATTTAGCATGTCAGAGTCTTATCCTTTATTGGAATCAACAGAGAAAATACCAAACAAATTGACATTGGCTCTACCCCCCAACCCACATAATCAAGAAATCACTTTCAATCGATCCTTCCTCTTTATATCCAAGTCTGATGAAATTTCCAAAGCTACTCCTCTGAGGTTAATTTAAGCATCATCTTGTTAATTTTGTAAATTTTCTCCAAAACCAACATTCCTAGATGGTATAAGGTAAATCCCCATATTAAGTCAATGCATCTCCTAAAGTAGAAAAATCTGTTCCCTTCCTTTTATTTCCCAACAACAAAGGTTTTTCCAAAATATGAGAAGGAATCTTCTCCCCTCCTAGTAATAGAATCAGACCTCCCAAATGCTTAAATTGTGGTGAATCCAATTAATCAAACACTACTAAGGTGCCTACTATGTGAAAAGTGGTATACCTTTGAATTGCCACAGCACTGTCATCTTTGTGGGGTGGGGGAAATGGGTAGGAGGAAGGTGTTGTCACAAATTAATGTAGGCTACATTTATGAGGTTTCATGGTATAAGAATGTAGATTTTGGTAGTAAAGGAACATAGCAGAAGAAATATATGATGGAGATACTTCATTCATGGAAAGAGGGATGGTAGACAAATAAGTATCTGGAATGGAGGAGGACAGACAACAAATTTAGACTCCCTTTGTAGGTTGATAGAGAATGAGATTTATGAAGTTGCCACTAAAGATGTTTTGAGCAACCAGGTACCAAATATTGGCTATATATTTAGGGCCAATACCAAGGGGAACAAGTTTGGAGGTTTCAACCCACCTCATTGGTCCACCTTTCTTCTTAATGTTCCTTCCTCCAACACCTCCTCCATAAACATAATTGACTATACCAAATAGAAACTCATGGAGGACACTTTTGGGTGATTGGTATTTGCATTATCCAGGACTCCACTAAAGGGCTCAGAGGTCATGACTGTCCTCAGGGATTCTTAACCTACATAGCTTCTGAGACATCTTTCCTGAGTTCTGTGATTATGTAATAATCATATGGGGATCAATGAGCTCTATTCCACAGCCCCCTTTTCTCTTAGTCAGTTTTCTTACTGTTGTGAATTATCTATAACTATAGCTATATTTACAGACACATATATAGAAAAATATGGTTAGAATATAGTTGAATCAATAAAAACTATTTAGGAGCAAAAAGGACCTTTCAGGTCATCTAATGAACCACTTTGTTCTTCAGATAAGGTAACATTAAACCAAGAAAGTTGAAATGACTTCTAAGGTCACACAGTGACAGGATTGGGACCTAGGGTTTTTAACTCTCTAATTCAGCGTTCTTCACATTGTAGCAGTTTGCTTCTCCTCCATCTTAGCCTTAACCTGGAGGGGGTGGGACTCAAAGTGTAGATTCTGTTAATGATGTCTACACCACCATCTCTATGTACCAAGAAGAGCACTATCACTAAATTTTAAGTGACTAATAATGAAAGGAATAACTGGGGATTATGTTCATTTAGCCACATAGAATTGGAGATAATGGCTCATACTTGGCAAACTGCAGATGTAAGGTGTCAGATTCTGAGACAGAGATAAATCATAGTGTTGGGAAATTTGGCAAGTATTGAAGTGGTTTTTTTTGTTTGTTTGTTTGCTTTGTTTTGTTGGGTAGGCAATCAGGGTTAATTGACTTGCCCAGTCAAATATCTTAGGCCAGTTTTGAACTCAAATCTTCCTGACTCCAGCACTGGTGCTGTATCCACTGCACTGCCTAGCTGTCTCAAGTACTGACATTTCAAAGTCAATTATACTAAATTATTTTAAAGTATAAAATATGGTTACGGATAAAATAATATTTTTGACAATAAAACTAAAGTGAACAAATGCTAGACCATCCTGCAGCCCTTCCCTCAATATACTGAAAGGCAAAACATCATTTTTCATTGGCATAGCTTTGTGGACATGTATCGCGGAAAAAGATGTATAACAGAGGACAGCAGGGGAAGGTGAAGATCATGAAGTAAATCCTGTAGACTGCCTCACAGTTTCAATTTCATTTTTACCCGCATGATAATCATGCCACTATTCACAGCAGGTGCTACTCAAAGGATAAGGGAGAGCTACATCTATTGGGAAATAGAAACATATGTTGAGCAATTTGTCCAACTATGGGGAATAAAAAAAAATCTATTGATACACCGTTTCTCTCTCTCTCTCTCTCTTTTTAAAACGCCATTTTATTTAGCGAATGTTACCTACTTACCAGGATGTGAGCTCTTCAAATGACCTAATTGATGTCGGATTGCTCTTCGTCAGTAAAGAATCAAAGACTCATGAGGCTGAGTGGGGACGCCAGAGGTCGTTTAGTCCAGACCCCTGCCTTCAGGAGTTAGCGTTCCTTACCCATCCCAGACTGAAGTTGGATGAGATACTTCCAAAGAGGCCCCAGGGTGCTATAGAAGCTGTGCTGGTGACTCCATTCTTGGCATTCTTCTTTCTGAGTCAGTACCCAATCAAAGTTCCCCAGAGGTGGAAAGGCCACCACATAGTTAGATGTTCTGCCTTTCAAACAAAATGCGAAACAAGCTCCTAACAATGCGCGGTCATTTAAAACTTCCTAGGCTTTCAAAAAGGGTTAGAGCTTAACTCTTTCATGATGAAGCTAGATTCCTCTTGACATACTACTACTTCCTTTTTTGCCTGCTTTCCTTCAGAGTTTCAATCAAATTAGTGGTCTTTTTTTTTCTTCTCCCTTATTGAACCTGACCGTTATTACATGCTGAAAAACATCTGGTCCTCTTGAAGGTAGGAACAGTTGGTTATAGAAGTAAGGTTATATACTAGGCTTCTGCATATTTAATAAAATAATGAAAGGACTCTTTGTTCAGAAAAATCTTTAACTCCACTTCAGTGGTTATCTAGGTGAATCTGGAACGTAAAGCTTTCCCTAGAGAAACTCCAAACCTTTAAATTGATCTGAATGACACTGTTGGTCATATTTCTCTTAATCCAATTTAATTCAAATCAACAATCATTAAATGCCAACTTTGTGCTATGCGCTGTCCCAGGTACTAGGGCTATGAAGATGGAAAAAAAAAGTTTATATCCTTCTACATTAATATAGCATTATTCAAGTTCATGTTTTCAAGAATGCCTGAAAAAAACTGTCAATTCTTGGCATTTTGTGATTCTGGTCAGTGGCCATGAGCCAATGTTTTCAAGACGTTTGAGCACTGATTATTCTGCTTTCTCATTTTCAAAATAAGTAACCACATCAAGTTAGTCATTAACTACTATGACTTTTTCTCAGTTCATGGTAATGCCTCAATTCTTTTTTTAAATCATTATTTATTTATTTAATATTTTTATTTTTCAGCATTAATTTTCACAAGAGTTTGAATTACAAATTTTCTCCCCATTTCAACCCTCCCCCCCACTCCAAGATGGCATATATTCTGGTTGTCCCTTTCCCTAGTCAACCCTTCCTTCTGTCACCCAACTCCCCCCCAATCCCCTTTTCCCTTACTTTCTCATAGGGCAAGATAGATTTTTATGCCCCATTGCCTCTATATCTTATTTCCTAGTTGCATGCAAAAACTTTTTTTAACATTTGCTTTTAAAACTTTGAGTTCCAAATTCTCTCCCCTCTTCCCTCCCCACCCTCTCTAAGAAAGCAAGCAATTCAACATAGGCAACATGTGTAGCATTATGCAAATCCCTTCTACAATACTCATGTTGTAAAAGACTGACTATATTTTGCTCCTTCCTATCCTATCCCCCTTTATCCAATTTTCTCCCTTGACGCTGTCCCTTTTCAAAAGTGTTTGCTTTTGATTACCTCCTCTCCCTATCTGCCCTCCCTTCTATCATCCCCCTTTTTCTATCTCCTTCCTCCTTCTTTCCTGTGGGGTAAGATAACCAATTGAATGTGTATGTTATTCCCTCCTCAAGTCAAATCTGATGAGAGCAAGATTCACTCATTCCCCCTCACTTGCCCCCTCTTCCCTCCCAACACAACTGCTTTCTCTTGCCACTTTTATGTGAGATAATTTACCCCATTCTATCTCTCCCTTTCTCTCTCTCAATATATTCCTCTCTCATCCATTAATTTGATTTTATTTTTTTAGATATCATCCCTTCATATTCAACTCACCCTGTACCCTCTGTCTATATATATATATATATATATATATCTATATCTATACTACTACACTATCACACACACACACACACACACATATGTGCGTGTGTGTATGTATATTCCCCTCAGCTACCCTAATACTCAGGTCTCATGAATCATACACATCATCTTTCCATGTAGGAATGTAAACAAAACTGCTCAGCTTTAGTAAGTCCCTTATGATTTCTCTTTCTTGATTATCTTTTCATACTTCTCTTGATTCTTGTGTTTGAAAGTCAAATTTTCTATTCAGCTCTGGTCTTTTCACTGAGAAAGCTTGAACGTCCTCCCTCTATTTTATTGAAAATCCATATTTTGCCTTGGAGCATGATACTCAGTTTTGCTGGGTAGGTGATTCTTGCTTTTGATCCTAGCTCCATTGACCTCTGGAATATCATATTCCAAGCCCTTTGATTCCTTAAAGTAGAAGCTGCTAGGTCTTGTGTTATTCTGATTGTGTTTCCACAATACTCAAATTGTTTCTTTCTGGCTACTTGCAGTATTTTCTCCTTGATCTGGGAGCTCTGGAATTTGGTGACAATATTCCTAGGAGTTTTCTTTTTGGGATCTTTTTCAGGAGGCGATCTGTGGATTCTTTCAATTTCTATTTTGCCCTCTGGCTCTAGAATTTCAGGGCAGTTCTCCTTCATAATTTCTTGAAAGATGATATCTAGGTTCTTTTTTTGATCATGGCTTTCAGGTAGTCCAATAATTTTTAAATTATCTCTGCTGGATGTATTTTCCAGGTCAGTGGTTTTTCCAATGAGATATTTCACATTGTCCTCCATTTTTTTCATTCCTTTGGTTTTGTTGTATAATATTTTGATTTCTTATAAAGTCACTAGTTTCCACTTGCTCCAGTCTAATTTTTAAGGTAATATTTTCTTCAGTGGACTTTTGGACCTCCTTTTCCATTTGGGTAATTCTGCCTTTCAAGGCATTCTTCTCCTCCTTGGCTTTTTGGAGCTCTTTTGCCATTTGAGTTAGTCTATTTTTAAGGTGTTATTTTCTTCAGTATTTTTTGGGTCTCCTTTAGCAAGTCATTGACTTGTTTTTCATAGTTTTCTCATATCACTCTCATTTCTCTTCCCAACTTTTTCTCTACTTCTCTTACTTGCTTTTCAAATCCTTTTTGAGCTCTTCCATGGCTTGAGACCAGTTCATGTTTTTCTGGCAGGCTTTTGAGGTAGGCTCTTTGACTTTGTTGCCTTCTTCTGGATCTATGTTTTGGTCTTCTTTGTCACCAAAGAAAGATTCCAAAGATTGAGTCTGAATCTGAGTCAGTTTTTGCTTCCTGGCCATGTTCCCAGCCAACTACTAGACGCTTGAGTTTTTCTTTGACAGAGTATGACTTCTTGTATAGAGTACTTTGTCCCAAGCTTGAGACGCTGTGCTGTTGTTTTCCAAGCTATTTCTATACAGCAAGCTCGGTCACCGCTGCACTCCTCCTCCCCCAAGAACCACCAACCCAGACTGCGACTCAGATCTTAAGCATGCTCTGCACTCTCACTCTGATCTGCAACTTACTTCCTCCCACCAGGTGGGCCTGGGGCCTGAAGAAACTGCAACTGTAGTTCTGTCCTCAGAGCTGCACCACCTCCACTGCCTCCCAGGTGGTGGTTGAACCGGGAACCCCTTTCACTCTGTCCCTGCAGCTTTTCCCACTAACCTTCTCTGTTGTCTTTCGTGTTTGTGGGTTGAGAAGTCTGGTAACTGCCACAGCTCACTGATTCAGGGCACTAGGGCCTGTTCCCCCCAGCTCCCAATCAGGTTGGTCCTGGCATGGCCCACACTGGGCTCTGCTCTGCTCTGCTCCCAGCTCCATGTGATAGACACTTCTCAGACACCATACAGGCTGTTCTGGGCTGGAGCCCTGCTTCCCTCTGCTATTCCTTTGTTTCTGGAGCAGTAGGATTTGTTCAGAGCCATTTTTTTATAGGTTTTCGGAGGGACCTGGGGGGGAGCTCATGCAAGTCCCTGCTTTCCAGCCGCTATCTTGGCTCCACCCCCAATGCCTCAGTTCTCAATGGTGGGGACACTAGTTTTCGCAATCACATTTTAATCACTTACTTCTAGTTTGCCATGCACAGCTGATTACGTGGACTTAGGTTAGAAGCTACATACCTCTCTCGTGTAACTCCAACACTGAAAAGAAGGCTACATTTCATAACCTCATTTTGGACAATGTAACATTCTGAATAGAGTGCAGGACAATCTAGGTTCAAATGCCTCCTCTAAGATTTATGAGGTATATGACCAGGTGCAAGCCACATAATCTCAGCTTTCTACGATATATCTTTTAAGTGCAAATTGCTTTTAACTAGCAATAGTGAAGGAGTTCTTATCTGCAAACTAAATCCTTAATGTAATATAATGATGCGAATGACTATAATCACCCCCTAAAAATATTACAGATAGTGACACAGATGTAGGTTCAGAAATCTGGCTTTGAGTTTTATGTTACTAATGACGGTATCCTATGACAGAGTGATAATAATCATTGGTCAGTCCCCTGATCTGAAACAAAAACTGACCCATTAGTAAAATTACACGTGGT
Source organism: Trichosurus vulpecula (assembly GCF_011100635.1). NCBI lineage: Eukaryota > Metazoa > Chordata > Mammalia > Diprotodontia > Phalangeridae > Trichosurus > Trichosurus vulpecula. Next base: position 285,220,155 of record NC_050574.1, on the reverse strand, counting down.
CTTTATTCTTTCATAATTAGCAGGTTTACAGATAGACACTAAATGTTTCCTTCTTTAAAAGTTGTTGATTCATTCTTATGCTAACTTTTTATCCCTCACCACAATGGGAAAGCAATCCCACTGAACAATAGAATGTATAGCCCCAAACTTGCTGTTCAGATCTTTGTATGACTACTTGAATAACTGGTTTGTCCAATCATGATTTTAGCCTTTTAGTTGATTGTGGGATATAATCTCTTAGTCAGAAAGTCCATTTTTTCCTCATTCTTAAGACCTTCTGCTTCATAAAAGAAAACAAACCAAAGCAAGAAGAAAACATATTCTAAAAATAGTAAAATATATTTGAACACTGTTGTGTTTGGGACCCACCAAGACATCACATGCTATACCTTTTCTAACCATAACTCATTGTTGTTTAATCATTTTTAAATTGGTGAAAGGTGCTGTTTGGTGGGGGAGGGGGCAGTTTTCATGAAAATCTGATTGATTAACTCTCTTGCCATTTGTAAAATATCAGTTCGTATATGCCAACTATCTTCTTTGAAAACAAAATAATGCTAGTTTTCCATCTCAATTAAGAATTAGGAAATCTAACAAATAAAATGTAATTTTTCTTTAACTAAAAATGTTGGAAAACACTGGACAAAGAGTCAAAATCAATTATTCATTGCAGCCGATGCATAAATTCTGTCAAAGACATTTAATTCATTATTTTTATAATAAAAAACAAAATCAAACAATTTACACTTGAAGTACTTACAGGAACAAGAGACAAATAATCATGAAACACTTAATCATAAGTCACTTACGATTACCACCAAATAGGACAAAAAAAATCTGTGTATATGTATATATATATATATATATATGTATATATGTATACATATACGTATGTATACATATATATATATATTACATGCGTATATGTACATAGAAAGATAGACTAGAGGGAGGGGAAGAGAGAGGGATGGGGAAAGAGAGAGACACATAGAGAAACAGACAGAGGCAGCCTCATTAATTGGAACTCTCCCAAATCCCACTTTAAAAAAAAAAGCTTTGTTAATATCAAAACCAAAAGAGAATGATTGCTATGCTGCCTATTTCTGTACCATATAGAATTACAGGATCTCAAAGTCAGAAGAGGTCTTAGAGGTCATCCAGTGTAACCCACATCTAAGTAGTATAGCATACTCTGTATGTGTAGCATAGCATATACTATGTATGTACCATATAGCATACACCCTAGCAATTCTGACAAGTGCTTATCTAGCCTCTAACGGAAGAATATGATTCTTTAAAAAAATAAGTCCAATATATCAGCTCATTCATAAAGTAGGTCATATATCTAGCACTAGCGATATCTATTGCTAGAGAAATAGTATTTGTCTGGGAAGGGGAAAATGTGAATTTCCAGCTGCCCCCATCCTCTGACTTTTTCAAGATTCCTCAAATATGATCCCTTCTAAAAAGCCATTCTTTGACTACTCAATAAAAAGTCCATTATTTTTAAGGGACTAACTATTTTCTAAACATTGAGTTTGTATACTGTGGGTGCAAAGAAAAATGAACCACTTCTCATTCTCAAGGTAACACACCCTGATCTTTCCCTTGTTAGATGTGTTTCAGTACGTAGGCAGGCATTTGGAAGTATGCCCAAAGGGCTATAAAAATATGCATACCCTTTGACCCATCAATACCACTTCTAGGGCTGTATCCCAAAGAGATCACAGAAGTAGGAAAGGGACCCATATGTACAAAAATTTTTGTGATACCAAAGAATTGGAAATCAAGGGGATGCCCATCAACTGGGGAATAGCTAAATAAGTTATGGTATATGAATGTAATGGAATACTATTGTGCTATAAGAAATAGGGAAGATATAAGCTTCATAATAACCTGGAAAGATCTACATGATCTGATGCTGAGTGAGGGGAGCAGGACCAGGAAAACATTGTACACAACCACAGTCATATTTTGCTTCTGTGATGACTAACTTCGATAGACTTGGCTCTTCTCAATAATACAAGGTTCAAAGACAGCTCCAAAGGACTCATGATGGAAAGAGCTATCTACATCCAGAGAAAGAACTATAGAGTCTGAACACAGATTGAGGCAAACTATTTGATCTCTTTTTCTCTCTCTCTTTTTTGGTTTTGTTTCTTCTTTCTCATGATTCATTCCATTGGTCATAATTCTTCTTTACAACTTGACTACTATGTAAGTAAGTTTAATGTGACAGTGTATGTAGAACATATATCAGATTCCATACCATCTTGGGGCGGGGAAGGGATGAAGGGGAAAAAATTTTTAACTCAAAAACTTGTGGAACTGAGTGCTGTAAACTAAAAATAAAAAATCTAATAAAAAAATACTTAGGCGGGCTTTGTACTCTGCTGTCTTTAACTTGATTATACTCTATTCCCCAGTCATTCACAATATGTTTGATGTATTCTCTTGACTAGATTTATTGTATCTCCTACAGAACTTTTTGTCTAGTGCTTGGCATACAGACAAAACATATTTATTGAATATCTGTTCAATAAATAAGTGTTTGTTGAATGTGTATGTATGTGTGTACATGATGACTCTATACTTCACTGGATCTGAGGTCTCAATACTGTAGCTTTCCAATGCTGCAGATTACAACTCAATCTGTCTGTTCATTTTGTGCTATGCCTATTCATGCTTTCCCGGAAATCCTTTACATCAAGTCCACCCAATATTTTGGAAATCCTTATTCAAAATTGTTTTGTTCTGTTTTGTTTTTTTAACATTACAGTGATATCAATACAATTTATGCACTATATAGTACTCACTTTCAACATGGAAAGAACCATCTTCTCTCGTCATGTATCTTTTTGATAATCTATGTCTTTTGTACCTCTTCTTCCATATAATGTCAAGAGTCATAGGCTGCGACCTATTTATGCCCATGATGCATCTCCCTGTCACTTTTTGGGTCACTCATTATTTTCATTCTTCTGTGATTGCGGTATTCCATGTTTCAGGTCTAGGAGAACTAGAAGAATGCTGGTTGTTAAAAAAGGCTCTTTTTGTGGTAGCTAAGAATTGGAAATCAAAGGGATGCCCATCAATTGGGGAATGGCTGAACAAGCTGTGGTATATGAAGGTAATGGAATACTACTGTGCCATAAGAAATGGGGATGATACAGACTTCATAACAACCTGGAAAAACCTACACGACATAATGCTGAGTGAGCAGAGCAGAGCCAGGAGAACATTATACACAATCACAGATATATGGATTCCGTGAGGACCAACCCTGACAGACTTCACTCTTCTCAGCAACACAAAGTACAAAGACAACTCCAAAGGACTCACAATGGAGAATGCTATCTACATCCAGAGAAAGAACTATGAAGTGTGAATGCAGATTGAGGCACACCTCATGCTCGCCCTTTTTTTCCCCCTTTTTTTCTTCTCTTTTTGTTTTTGGGTTTGTTTTTTTTTTTTTGGTTCTGTTTCTTCTTTCTCATGATTCATTCCATTGGTCATAATTCTTCTCCACAACTTGACTAGTGTATAAATTAATTCAATGTGAAGTTATATGTGGTAGTTATATGAGATTCCATGCCGTCTTGGGGAGGGAGGACGGTGGGAGGGGAGAAAAATTGGAACTCAAAATTATGTAGAACCATGTGTTGTAAACTAAAAATTAAAAAAAAAGGCTCTTTAGAATGAAGCTTGGGGTTTCAATGAAAATATTATGTAATCCAGCTTGCTCTCTTTTTCTTATTAATCCTTAAGCCTAAGGATTATTCAACTGTATTGTCTTAGATATATAAATTGGGGTGCACAGGTGTTTAGGGAACATTAGTTGAGCCCTTTTTAGGGCTCCATTCTACCTTTGGTGTCTAACTGGTCACCCAGCTCTCATCTGTGGTTCCAAGAAAATTTAGCATTCATAGCAGCCACACCATGGGAAACCATTTTTGCCAGATGAGCTAAATGAGGTTGAGGGTAGCTCAGTCTCAAACCCATTGTGAGCTATGGGGGTGTCTACCCCAAGCATGTGAAGGCTTTCCCTGGCAGAATGGGTGGATAAGAACAATTTATTCCAAGGGCTATGAAGGCAGATGCTGTGGAACACTTAGAGCTTGGTTAGACATTGAAGACACCAAGGTTGTCTATGGTATCCTTAGTCATTGCCAGTCATCTTGACTTTTGTTTTGCCACTGGACTTTGATGACTCTGGAAGAGAAAGTGAGGATGATGACTTTATACAACTCTGACTCACTTAAGTCCAATTTATATAAGAATCAGAAGATATCACTCATACCATTTTACCATTTTATATACCTCAAAGTCCTGTGGTGACAAACAAGTGATGAAATAGTAGGTGGGGGTACACTGGGAGCTGTAGTCCCAAACCTGCATATAAGCAGCCCAGGCCATAGGATTATCTTCTCACTGGACTGAAGCAGATCCCTCAATGTGTCTTCAGAAAGTGCTAAGGAATGGTCAGTGATGCTGCCCAACAGCTCCAGGAAAAATGCCAGGAGCAAAACAGAGGTTTATATACAATGTCCATTGATCTGACCAAGGCTTTTGATTCTGTCAGTCATGAGTACTTCTGGAAGATCATGACAAAATTTGGTTGTCTGAAGTTGATCAGTATTCTATACCAGTTCCATGATGGCATGCTTGCACAAGTTCTAGGTGATGGATGATGCTTTTGCACTTCCCCAGTCACCAATGGAGTGGAGCAGGGCTATGTGCTTGCTCCTATCTGTTTTAGCCTGATGTTTTCAGTGATGTTGTCAGATACTTTCCACAAGGATGAAAATGGCATCAAGGTCAGCTACTGTACTGAGAGTAAATTATTTAACTTGAAAAGCCTACTAGGCAAGACTAAAGTGGAGGGAGAGTTGGTGTACAACTTTTTGTTCACAGATAATTGTGCACTGAATGCATCCTCTGAGGCTGAGATGCAACAGCGTATGCATTGATTCTCTGCCACTTGTGCTAATTTGGCCTAACAATTAACTCCAAGAAAACAGAGGTTCTGCACCAGCCAGAAACTTGCCATCAATATGTGGAACCATTGGTTATAGCAAACAGAGAAATTTTGAATGCTTTGGATCAGTTCACTTATCTTGGCAGCATACTTTCCATGGATATATACATCACTGATGAGGTTGATTCATGCATTGCCAGAGCTTGCTCAGTGTTTGCAAGGCTCTGAAGGAAAATATGGAAGAGAAGAGGTATTAGGCTACCTACCAAACTGAAGGTCTACAGAACCATTGTGCTGACCTCATTGTTGTGTGCCTATGAAACCTAGATAGTATGCCAGTGCCATGCCAGGAAAACGAATTGCTTCCATTTGAATTGTCTTAGGAAGATTCTGAAGATCACTTGGCAAATAAGGTATCACACACCAAGATCCTTTCTCAAGCTAAACTGCCAAGCATTCAAACTCTATTTCAGAGAGTACAACTCTGATGGTCTGGCCATGTTGTTCAAATGCCAAATTAATGTTTGCCTAAAAGACTATTTTGCAGAGAACTCACACAAGAGAAGCACTCACATGGAGGTCAGAAGAAGCAATACAAAGATACTCTAAAGATCTCTCTGAAGAACTTTGGAATTGAATCTGAGACATTGGAGACACTGGCACAGGACAGTCCAGCATGGCATGCCCTCATCAAAGAAGGCACTGTGCTCTGTGAGCAAAATACAATTACATTAGCTCAAAAGACATGTGAGGTATACAAATTTAGAGACATCTCTGCTCCAAATGTTCATATGTACTACTTGTACTCAACTGTGGTCTGATCAGCCACAGTCAGACAGAATGTATTTTGACCCCAACATAGTAATGTCATTTTGGTTCTCTTTGAGAATGAAGAACCACCTTACATATATGTGGTGACTGATTAAATTAATTAGAAATCCAACTGCATAATGGCAAACTTAGCAACAGGAATTTTATACCCAATTTTTAAAATGTTTGTTTTTATTTTCCTTCCATGAATTGTTCTACCAAACTCTTTAGAATGGTTGTGAATCTTAATTCGAAGGTTCTTCAGTACTGACAGAGAATGGTGAGGGGTATTGATATAATCATCCACAAATATGTACTTCTGAAGGATTTGATTAACTAAAGAGAATTTCTCTTCCATTTAGACTTGACTTGATATCGTCTATGACAATGGTAAGTATATTTGATGAATATAGATACTCCTGTTTTATGCTTTAATAATTAAACCCTCATCATAAAGTTGCATCTTTTGAGGAATTGTGCTTTATCTTAATATATGAAATGGAGCCACCTTGTTTAAAATAATTTTATGGGAGAATTTGCCCAATCTAATTAAATGCTTTTTATAAACAACAAATAATAAGTACAATTTTTTTTTCTAAATATTCTCTTTACTTTTCAATCAATTGCATAACTATAAATTTCTGGCCTATTATAAACTAGCTCTTACAAAGTCCATCTTCTTCCTATCTCATATCTTTGTCAAAGTTTCCCTAAAAATCTATGTTATTACTGGTAATACGCTCAATGTTATTAGTCATTCATGTGCCTCTTCACTGCCCTTTCAGTCATACTCATTTTTAATTCTTTGGAGATTGCAGTATTCCATTCGTCTTGCCTTCTAAATTATGATGCTTTGGAATAAATCCCTAGTCATTCAACCTTAGTTATGGCCTTGCCATCTGTTATCTCTTATTTCTGTTATATGACTGACCCACCTATTTTTCTGATCATACATTTCCTTGAGAATATTCTTTACAACACTTCTTGCCTGTCATTACTGATAATATGTTTAAGCTTATTAGCTGATCTTGTGTCCCTTTATTGTCCATTCAATTTCAATATTTGGAGACTGGTATGTTCCACTACTCTTGCCTGTTGCTCTCACTCTTCCCATATACCCAATTAGTTATGACCTGTCAATTCTACCTTCACAAAATCTCTAGTGTCTCCCCTTCTGGTTCCAGGTCTTCTCATTTGAAGAATATTTTTAATGTATTGAGACTAAGAAAGAATGTTCAACTATTCACATGCCCTAAGCCACACATTCCTCCTTATAGATACTGATAATAAAAATGTGACCCAAAACACTTGTTTACTGATGTAGATTCATATTTGTCCATCCACTCTAATGACTTTATTATTAAAATGGCATGTTGCAGCACCTCAAGGAGAGGTGTGAGCAAAGATGTTTTTAACACAGTTTGAACAACACAGCTGTCATCTCATTAGCACCAAAGTGCTCGCCTGGAATAGAACATTGTAAGCAATATTGCCACATGCTGCTCTGTGAACATTACACCTGTTCCTGCTAATTCATGGGTGACCTCATATTTTAAGTAAGGGCTTCCCATTTCCAAGCCTTGTCATACTCTCATAATGTTCTTATGAGAAATGAAAGAATTCCTCCATTCTTCTGCTGGAGGGGGAGCAACAAACTGTACTGATGCTCTTTGGAGCTATCTTTGGTGATGAATTGTTTCTAGTAAGAAATGGAATAAACCTTTAATCAAGATTAGATCTATTTCACAAGCATAAAAGCTTAAATAAAAGTATAGTATTGTGGTTTTCTACTTTGATCCTGAGAGCAGACACAAAGAGCATGCCTATTTCCTCCAACTGCCCAAATTACCAGGTCATTTCAACACAAGTTGTAGCAGGGATAATTCTCAATGTAATTTACATTTTGGTCAATCAGCCATGCTCTGCTAATATGGTAGCAATGTCAGCTGGGGCCATTGAGTGGACAGAATTTCTAAAAATTTGCCTTCAGGGAAATGTCCCCATTTTTTGTGAACTGGATAACAGATAAATTCTTTATTGCTTGCTTTTATTATCTCTTAGGAAAAGTTCCCTTTAATGGAATCAAAAATAAGGTTTTGGACCAAGTATAATACTGAAATAGGGGGCAAAGCTTTCAGCAGCAAAGACCCTGTCTTTTGGGCTTTTCTCTAATTTCTTTGAAAATATCTTTCTTTTGTGACGAATCAGTTTCCACCTGTCCTCTAGAGCTCTGATGAAGTCTGGCAGCTCCTTTGAGAGTGTCACCGTGCCCTGTGATTGTACTCAGCTGTACATTTCAGACCAATGGGGAACTCCACCTGCTCACAGAAAACATTCTCTTACATTCTCAGTAACCTCATGGCCTTCCAAAAGGAAAGCACAGAAAGACCTCTTTCTGGAATTGAAACTTCAGAGGTAATTAAATAGGAGCAGCGGACCAAAGCTACTTTTTCCCCCACTTTCCTCCCACCCCCATAATTCACAACAGAGTGAAGCACATTCAGTTCTCGAAAAAAAAAAAAACTTCCAAAGATCTGGTCCAACTTTCTCAGTCAGAAGGGAAAATGAACTTCAATTTCAATACCTTTTATAGGTCAAACTGCACTATAAAGAATCTAAGTTAGTTGAGGAAATAATTGAATAATGAAGGAAGAAAGGGCAGCTGGCCTTGTATAGCTGTTGTCTCTGCAAAGAGCAACTGAATGGATCCCCAGAGGTCACTCTGGGGGCCATCGTTTCCTACCTCACATTTTTGTGTTAAAAGGCTTCTCATTTTCCAATAAGAATATTGGCATTCATTATTCTGTGAACTTTGCTTCTCTTCAATCTCTGTGCAACTTCAAGTAACTGCTCTTAGGTGAATTCATTAAATTTATAGCTAACTCCTTAGTGCCTATGGTGGAACATGGGGTAGTCAGAAAGATGTGATAACCAGAGATAATCCATAAACCTTATTTTAATTAATATGGGCTGTCCCAAATGCCAGGGTAGTTCTGAGTTTTAGTAGCTTTTGCGATAGAAATTTCAGCACAGAGCTTTATTAGTTTAAAGCTTCACTAAAACTTTTGGGACAACCTGCATAGTCGCTTTGACATCAGAACCCTCTCTACGCGCATAATATTCCCCTCTCTCATGAGCCCAGAGAGGGTCAATATATTAGCTGGGATGATCTCACTCTGACTTCTTCTTCTGGTGTTAAAGATGCTAAATATTCATAAATTAGCTAATATTCTAAAAGAGATATTATCTCATTGTGAGTACTCTTCCCAATGGTGAGTATGACAACCCATTAATGCCCATATAACTCTCAATCATGTCCTCTCATGAATTTGACACAAGGGATGTTCAGCATGCAAGAGGCCTTCCTTGCGCTCTCTTCATGTTTTATTTATGTAAATGAGTACATTGGCTATCCATCAATTTTGACTTCCTATGATTGGCTTATTTTTCTTCCCAATCATATATTTCTTAGATAGCACTCTATATACCACCTCTCTTGAATAATCCTGTATTTGCAATATGTAATAGCTTGTTCACACCTATCATGCACCTCTCCACTGCCCTTTGGGTAAATTTCAGTTTTTTGAAAAGCGTAGCATTCCATGACTCACATCCATGTCATATCACTCAAAGAATATTGGAGTTAAAAAGATGCACCCTTGTTTCAGGGAAAAGTTTGAGGTCATTAAAAGAACCGTGCAATTTATTAAAGGTAATACAGCCTCTTCAAAAAAGTAAAAAAGAAAAAAAAAAGAAAAAAATCTCAAATGAAAAGAAAAAAAACTGATTTTAGGAAAGATCCAGGAGAAAAAAAGAAACTGGAAAATTCCTAAACTAGATCACCTACAGTCCATAAATAATTAAAAATTGACTGTCTCATCTCATTAGTCTCTTAGATGACATCAAATCCACTTGAGATACCTGAAATGTCGACTGTTATTTGACATCTAACTAGATTACGTTTAGTTCAGTGTCATTGGCTTTTGCATGTTCCAGTAATTGGCAGAAAACTAAGAAAAAATGCCCTTTTCTAGCAGGGTGGGCAAGATAATTGCCCCTGAATAACTGGGTCCAAGTACTGAGGAAAATGCTACACACATTGCCAATGGTGGCAAGGCTGGCTTTCAGTTGCACCTATCCATTCTGCTTTCCAGGTGATTGAAAACTGTAAGGGATCATGCTTAGAATGGCCAGATTGAGTCATGTCAGGGTATTGTAAGTAGACATAATGAACAAAGACATTAGTATCAGAGCTCTTTATCCCTCCTTCCTTTTCTTCCTTCCTTTATTATCAATGTCTAATGGAAAGAGCAAAAAACCCAGACTGTCCTCTTTTTCTCCCCTATACTATCCTGTTTTCTTTTCTATCCAGAAATATGGCATCATTAATTCATTGTGTACTATGTATTCTCCTCTTCAGATCTTGCTTCTTATCCCCCTCCACCCTGCCTCAAACTGGAAGGGAAAAGACATTTCAGTCTTCTTATAGATCTTTCTAGTCTTCTTGTCTTAGAGCTATATTCTGATCCTATTTCTCATTAGCACTTCAGTTTCAATCCCTGTTTCACTCCAATAACTGAGAAGGAAGACAGCCAGGGAAATTGCGATTCTGTGCACAAATCATTCATATTCTGAAGACAAACACATTTTGTCCCTCTGCTCCATTTTGGTCCGGTTCCCTATGAAAGCAATTGGCTCTGTTGTCAGCATGAAAGGATATTCTGAGTTGCCTTTCATACTTTACTGGGGAAAGGCAATACAGAAATTCTACCCAGCCAAGAGGAGGACTAGCCAAAATATGAAGTAGGTGGGATCTCATTTTTTGGTATCTCTTTCCTCTGTTGTGTTACCCAGGAGGTAGTATGGCATCAGGGAAGATAGGTGGCACCATGAATAGAATGCCAAGTCTGAAGTCAGGAAGACCCCAGTTCAAACCCAGCCTCAGACATTTACTAACTGTGTGACTCTAGGCAGGTCCCTTAATCCTGTTTATCACAGTTTCCTCATCCGTAAAATGAGCTGGAGAAGGAAATGACAAACCGCTCCAGCATCTCAGCCAACAAAACCCCAAGCAGAATCACAAAGAGTCAGACACGACTGAAAAATGACCGAACGACAAAATATGATATCATTTAAAGAGCCCTGCATCTGCAAAGGACCTGGGTTCAAATCCTGCCTCTCATACATTTCTTATATAAATGTGGACAAGTATTTAAACTCTCCAGGCCTCAGTATCCTCATCAATGAAATAAAAGGTTAGAACTGGGTGGCTTCTGAGTTCACTTACAGCTCGATGCCAAAGGTCCTATGATCCTCTTAATTCCTCTATTTTGGACACAGGGTATACATACTCTCCCCCACTGCAGGTTTCTCATGGTCCCTCAGGTATTATCCTGATGGTTCTGCCTTTCCTCACTGATCTGGCCATTTCCTTTTCACTCACCCCCAAAACCTTTACATGGCCTCTGTTCTCTCAGGATCCTGCTAGGGAAAGGAAGTTGCACTAATTTCTTTGTTCATGATATTCCAGCATTGGCCTAATGTGTTTCATTTGTCAAATGACCCCTTGCATCTGCTTAGTTCATTGTTTATCCATTCTAAAGCACTTTCATATACGGTCTCTCATTCGATCCTCATAATCCTTCTCTCTAGGTCAATTAAGTCATTGTACCTGTATTATAGATAAGGAAACTGAGGCTGGGAAGTTAAGTGATCTGTCGGGGGTGACAAAGGGAAGCACTGACTTATCTAGCACTATACCTTAGGTTTCCTAGTCTACTGCTTTTTCTCTTACATGACATTGCTTCTTCTACCTAACACATTTGCGTATTAGCAGGCACCTGTGCTGTCTTGAGCCAAATGAGTATCTGAGAGTAAGAAATTCAGATGGATATCCAGTAGAAGAGAGATTTTAGTGTGGAATGCATTTAAGTGCTTCTCAAATTCACATTGTATAGGCATGAATCTACACCAGAGGTTCCCAAACTTATTTGGCCTACTGCCTCCTTTAAAAATAAAAAATACTCAGCAATCCCCTGGAATCTATTTTCTTTAACTCTTTAACTTTTTTTGAAGTTTGTGTCATTTCAAAAAAAATATAATTTTTTAAATGACCCATCTTAAATTTAATAATTTATTGTAAATTTGTGGGGTTTTTCCTGCATTGAAATTTTGATGATGCTACATTGCATCATGTAACATATATTATAGGCGTGCAGTATCGTATTGTAAACAAGTCATTGCACGTACATATTCCTGCAGATGTGTGCTGGACTTCTTGACAAAGCATGACACACTTGTCTGCCAATACTTGCTTTGTTAAGGTTGGCAGACTTGACCACTGATGGGTTACAATTTGCATTTTGTTTGTTTATTTGGAAAATAATGCAATCACTATGACTTTAACTCTGTTAACAGATGAAATTACAAACGTTTTTTCAAAATTTTCTTCTCTTCTTTCCTTATGTTTCCACCACCACTTTATGTTTATTCAATGCCCCCCCCAAATTGCACCCGAGGTTACTACCACTCCCTGGATTATTCCAGCACCCCCAGGAGGAAGTATTGCTCACTTTGGGAACGTATGATCTAGGCTTTTGGTTCCTAGGTTGTGGTATCTGAACTGGATTTTATATTTCTAAAACTATGTTGATAATGGTATTTTAATATAATTGGCTTCCTTAGTAATCCTATATATATATATTTTTTTTTAAATTTTTCTGAGAAAGAGTTCATAGGTCAGACATACGAGTCCATGATACAGAAAAAGTTATGTATGTTTGTCTAGATCTATGCTTTAAGGCTGGATCCATATCTCAGCAATTCATAGGCCCCAATCCACTCTGAGCATACGCTCTAAGCCACATGGTCACATTGTCCTCAAATAATATACCTAAAGTTGGATAATATTTTTATTGCCTTGAAACTACTTCTCTTGTGGAAGAAGTCTAAAGTGCGTTTTAAGGGTCCAGCTTGAAAACTACTTCATCACTGAGCAACATTTTTAAAGTATATGTTATGTGCAAAGCACTATGTTAGACAGTGGAGAGAGATAAAAATATAAAGATAGAAACCCTCCTCTCACCGAGCTTGGGAGGAGGGGGTATAATATATATTCAACAACTACACAGTTACTATGAAGCTGAATAGAATGTGGGGATGTTACAAGGCATACAGAGTGCTATTTGAGGGCAGAGAAAAGAAAGATAATGCGTTTCTGACTTTGGGATTAGGCACCAGTATTAACTATGGCTTCCTGGAGAGGGTACCGTTTGATCTGAGTCTTAAACAGTCGGTTGGTAATTCAGTAGGCTCAGAAAAGGGGAAAGCATTTCTGGCATAGGAAATAGCATATCCAAAAACACAGAGGCAGAAAAATGCTTAAGTTATATCGAGGACATTGTACTGTTCAGAAAAGTCTTTGGAAACCTAGAGTCCATCCAGAAGGGGCCAAGCAAGATGATGGGGGAACTGGAGACAATGCCCTATAATGACTGGTTGAAGGAAGTAAGGATATTTAGCCTAAGAAAGAGATTTTATTTGGAGTGGGACAAAGGGAGGGAAGAAAGACACATAAAAGCCATCTTCAAGTATTTGAAGGTTATATTATATAAGGGAAACCTTAGATTTGTGTTGGGTCACAGGGACAGAAGTAGAGAAATGAATGGGAGTTATAGAAGCAGATTTAGGCCCATAAGGAAAATCATCCGAAAAATTCAAACTTGCCTTCCTCAGAAAAATAATGGGTTTCTCTTTGAGCAGAAGCTGACTAAAACTCTTAAAAGGTGATTTGGGGTGTGATGTTTACTAACTGTCTGAGTCTCACTTTCCTTAGTGGGAAAATGGGGTTGAAAACTCATAGTGAAGGGAAAGATTGAATTAGATGATCTATAATGACAATCTCAAATCAAAAAGTCTGTGATTCTATGTAGGAACTTACATAGTTATCTCTATCTTTTAGGGTAGTCTTTAGGGTATCTCAGAAAAATCAGTAAAAATGTCACTGACCAATGTTTGTACTGGTCAGTTAAGTGGCACAGTGGATAGAATGCCAGGCCTGGAGTTAAGGAGACTTCTCCTCCTGAATTCAAACCTGGCTTCAGACACTTACTAGCTGTGTGAACCTGGGCAAGCCACTTAACCCTGTTTTCCTCAGGTCCTCATCTGTAAAAGGAGCCGGAGAACCACTCCAGTATCTTTGCCATGAAAACCCCAAATGGGACAGTCAGGAGTGACTGAACAAAATGTTTTCATTGTCTATCCCAAACCTGGGTACAGATGGGCTGAGGGCAGGAGAAGAGGGTGCAAGGTAGGGAAAAGGGAATAGATTTACACTGAAAAAAATAAGAATAATCTTAGTAAAATAGTGAATAGTGAGAAGTAAAATTCTGAATAGAGGGGAACCTCAGAATAGGAGAGCCTGTAATGACTACTTCTTATGCTTTGGCCTACTCCCTGTCAGATTCATTTCATTTAAAGTAAAACCATTGGAAACAGATGGAAGGGAAGGAAACAAAGGCTCATTGATCTCCCACTGCCATCAGGGAAACGGGCTGGAGAAAAACTACTGCCGTTAAATACTGCTTTTTCCCCCAGATATTCTGTGACACAACCTGACCTTAGCAATATAGGAAAAAATGGAGATATATTCACCTGTTACCTATGTACCTATCACAGATACATTTGTGTCATTATCCTTCCCAATAATCTGAAACCTGATCTTTCAGACCTGACAAGAAGTGAATCACAGCTCTGAACTGTGCAGAAGGTCCCGCTCTTCTCTTAATCATTTGACCCTCTCTGTCCTCTCGGATAATAACTACAACTCTATTTAGTAGTGTCTGTACATCTGACACGTTTCAAGCAAAATCAGGGACAGCCCTTTGCTCCTAAAGCTAGGAGACTTCAGCAGTGCCTCTGAGTTGGTTTTTGAAAGTAGCATGGCCCACTGATGTCATATTACAAAATAAGTTCAGACTGATACCACAAATTGGCACTAAATATTCCTGGAGTTTAGAGATTCTGTGTTTTTTAACCTGAAGAAATGTCCAGTTCTCCCTAGGAGAATACATTTTGTTTCATTGACTTCAACTGCAACCAGGTACAACGTGTGGAGGTTGTGTGTCTGTCTACTCAGGTAGCCGAAAGGTGACCACCAAAACCCCCAAAGTGCCACCTTAGAACTAAAAGTCTAGGTGCTAACACAGAGTGAATTGAAACAGGATTCCTCAACTGATCATTGCTATTTGGTTTTAACAAAGTAATCACATTCAGTATGTTACATTGGCTGGCTAAGGAAGCCTGAGCTGCTGGGCTGCATGTGGGAGTGACAAAGAGAAAGCTGAACAGGCTCTCTTTCAATCTGAGACCATCTTGAGGGAGTTGATAATAAGTACAGAAGGGCAACCTCTGGAGCAATGTCATAATAATAAAAATAATAGTAGTGCTAATAGCTAACTTTTATATGGCAGTCTAAAATGTTTGCAAAGTGATTTACATGTATTATTTCATTTGATCCAGACAACAACCCTGAAAGGTAGATGCTATTATTATCCCTATTTTTACATATGAGGAAACCAAGACTGAAAAATGTTAAGTGACTTGCCCAAGGTCACAGGATAAGAAAAAGTATTGGAGGCTTGTAAAGCCAATCAGTAAGTGAAAAGATCTTGCCGGTTCATTGAATAGCCTTCAGGTGGGGGTTCAGGTGAGGCCAACAAAGGTAGGTCTGATTAGAGAGAGGCCCACACCCTTTACCTAATTAAGTGTGAGGGTCCAGGCCAGTTAGCAAACTAGTTAGCTAATTTGAGAGAGTCAGGGAAGCCCTCAGGGCCCTAAGAAGAGTTGCTAAAACCAGAGCTAGTGGTATGTGTCTGAGCTCTAGTTAATCAGATGATGTCTAAGGACTGTATAGAAAGAGAGAACAGAGCTTGGAAATGGCAGAAGCTGAAGAAGCCAAGAAACAGAGGAGCACAAGCTGCAGAAACTGAGAAACGGAGGACTAGAAGCAAGAAGCTGAATAAACTGAGAAATGTGAGTGATCTTCTTATAGGAGGCCCCTAGCATTGAGGGGAAGCACAAGTATGATCTGGCTTGCTGCTATAACATTTTGTTGTAACCTTCTCATTACTTTAGTGAGTTGGGATTATTGGTTTTGGAATGTTGCTGCCACGATATCACATTGGGTGCATTGGTCCTTGGGTCTGATCCTTTGGAGTCTAAATAAATGTTATACTTCCTCTGCCTTCTACCTAGAGAATTCATTTCATCTTGCTATTCTGAACCACTTGGCATACTCATGGTCCTCTTTGAGGTCATGAACTTTGCCTTAATGATACAAGGTCAGATTCAAGTTTGGGACTTCTTGACTTTGAGTACAACACTTGCTCCCCCAAGCTTACCCAGATGAACCATTCTACTCCTGGGGTAGAACTCTCCGTTTTAGAGGACAGGAGAGAAAGTTAGCCAGTGTCTGTTGGTACAGTTTAGTCCTAGAGGTGTTTTGTTCCAATGGGTTTCTCTGTGTGTCCTTGTTCCTCTGTTCTACATGTCCTTTTTGATGTATCATGTTCTAAGAGATGCTTTGAACTACCTGACTTTAGGTAAAAAGTGGCCAGTACAAAGGACACTAGAGGGTTGAATGGCAACAAATCTATGCATGTCACAAGAAAGGACATAAATAAGCTGTGTCCTGTACCTTACCTCCAGGGTCTTTTCTATTCTTTTGGGCATCTGTGTGTAACAACAATGTTACTAGCAGCTGCTGTGGGGGTGTAAGACCAATAACACCAGCCCACAGGAGGGCTGCTAGCACAGGTTCTTTGATCTGCTTTTCTAAAGGAAAGCAACTTTAAGAGGTTAACAATCTTACTTTAATTAAACATACATATATCATTGGCTTAGTTCAGGGGCAAAAGTCAGTATCCTCAACTTCAGAGAGAATACAAGCAGAAATTATAAACAGAGAAAATAACACAAATCAACAGAAAGGCTTCTAACTGTCTGACCACAGCAATACATACATAGTTACCAGAGAGAAAAACACCAACATCTGGGTTTTCAAAGCCAGATGGGGCTCCTTAACAGCTACCCAGAGTCTCATCTGGCTACATCACACCAAGACTCTTCCAATGAAGGAGCCCCCAAAAGCAAAACCTCACATCAGAGTATATATATTGTTTCTAATCAGTGAGTCTTGATTCAAAGACTCGATTCAAACAGAGGCAAGACTCAATCAAAGACACTTTATTGCCTTAGTGCTGAGAAGCACTCCAAAAGAAAATAAAACAGCAAAAAAGTACCACTTTGCTTGCCCTTACACTGTGTCAAAAGTTATAAACTATAACAAATTGAGGCACTTTCTCCCCCCTTCCTCAGCTCAGTCCTAATAGTGGAATTGAACCAAGTAACCAGGAATGTTGTCAACCGACATTTATTAAGCACTATTCACCAACCACCATGCAAAGTGCTCACTATTTGGAAGCCCAGATCTCAGGAGGAAGGAAGCACTCAAAGGTTGATTCAGCATGGATTTTTTGATCACAATGTCTTCACCTAAAGCTGTAGGATCTGGTCTGACAATTCCACTACTATGTAAGTGAATTAGTAAGCTAAAGTTAAATGACATACTGAGAACATAACTAAGGAAGTTATGTGGCTCTGGGCTTGGAGTCAGAAAGTTCTGAGTTCCCTGGCCTAAGATGATTACTGCTAGTTGTGTGACCCTGGGCAAGTCACTTAACCTCTGTTTGGTTCAGTTTTCTCAACTATAAAAAGAGGATAGTAATAGTGTCTATCACCCATAGTTGTCTGGATCAAATGAGATTATATTTTTAATGTGCTTAACGTAGTGCCTGGTAAACAGTAAGTGTTTAATAAGTGCTTATTTCTTTCTTTCCTAAATAAGGAGAGAGGGAAGATACACAGATAACCATAGACTATCAAAAAAGGAAATTGTAGGGAGAGTAGATAAGCAATATTCTTGTGCCCAGATCTAGCTTGGTGCCTGAAAGGTAGAACTGAACCATCAACACAAAAATAAATCTACTGAGCCCCAATGCTTCAAGTCAGTCAGAGAAACGTACATATATCCTAAGTGAGCTTATATCCTTATATCCACATTTGGACATGGGTATAGTGGCACAGGATGTGCCTAGCCTAAAAGAGACCTTGGAACATGGAATTTTTTAAAATTAATTTATTTTCTTAACTTTTTTTTTTAATTTTGGTTCCAAATTCTCTCTCTCCCTCCAGGCCCTCCCCCATCCATTGTGAATGCAAGGAATATTATACCAATTATACATGTGAAATCATGGAAAATATTTCCACTTTAGTCATAGAACATGCAATGTTAAGAGTTGAACGGGATATTAGCAAGATGAAGAAACTTTCATTCAGAGACATATTATTTGGAGGAAGGAGAGAAGCGTAGCCAGCAAAGCCCACTCTGTGTTGAGGGTGTCTTCATCAAGGCCCTTTCCCATTAAAAAAAATAAAATAATAAAAATAGTCAGCTGCCTATTTGTTATGATCTTAAGGTTTCCAGGATTTGTCACCTTAAACAACATATATTTATCACATGACCCTCAAGTGAAGAGGGCTCTGTGCTAGATATAGGGGAGGTAAAGAGCTTCAAGAAGACCACATTGCTGCCCTCCAGAAGCTTACAGTCATAGTACAAATACTTAGATAAGTACAATACAAAATGAAACATGATAAATCCATTGGAGATTTTTTTTTAAATGTTAGATTCACAAATGGATAGAAAGGGGCAAAGAAAGGTCATTGTGGGTTTGGAGAATCATGAAACAGGTGGCATTTGAGTTGGATTTTAAGGCTGGCTATGCATTTAATAGGTGAAGAAGGGAAAGGAGGATAGGCTAGGCATAGGGCACATCATAAACAGAAACATAGAAGCCAGGGAACATTCAAGCTAAAAATTAGAGAATTTGGACAGGGATAGTATAAAGTTGGGAAGGAAGTTCAGTCATAAGGTATACACACACCAATCTGGGTAGCATGCCACACATTTTACCCTTAGAGATTGATAACAATGGATTTTAAATGTTGGTCTTCTATGATCAGTCAATCGATATTTATTAAGCACCTACTATATGCCAAGCACTGTGCTAAGTATTGGGAGAGGTAAAACCATATTAACAGTCTATATTTTTATAAGATGATAGTCACATTGCACTTTCAAACCCTCACCTGACCTTCTCAGAAATCATGGGACACAGGTAACGTGCAATTATTGTTATTTTACAGATGAAAAAGTTGAGGCCCAGGAATGTTATTCGGTCAAGGTCATATGCAGAAAGCATCAGAATCAGAACTCAAACCCAGGTCTCTGAATTCCTAGTCAGCAGTATTTTCACTGCATTGTGGAGTCTTTCAATACAAATGGGATTGCTTCTTTATTGCGTTTGTTCATTTGTTTTTATCAAATCATTTCCTGAAATCAGTTTTTGTTATCAGGAATCTGGAAAGAGCACAGCTATTTGTTGAATGAATAAGTGGATGGACAGATCAATAGAAAGAAAAATGAAGAGATAGAAGATGTGGGTGAGAGAAAGAAGTGCTATGGAAGAGTGGAAAAGGGCATATAAAAGATAGTCTGGAAAAGCTGAAGACAAACTATTGACTTCACTGTGTTGTTTAGGTCAGCCTCTGGTGCATGGTAATAAAAGCTGACATTTGAACACTGCTTTAGGGTTTACAGAGCACTTTCAAAGTACATTACCTCATTTGATCTTCATACCATGATGTCATTTGTTCTTCACAATAATACCCCCTGAAACCTTTCCCAATGCTTCCAGCTGTTAGTCTCTCCCCCCACCCCAGCCATTACCATAGATATGTAGATATAGAAATGGATTTTTTTCTATATCCTTATAAATGAATGTATTATCTCCCTAGCTATAATGTAAGATCCTTTAGACCTGGGACTACTACATTTAGTTTTTCGTTTCATGTCTTTGTATTCCCGATGCCTGGCACATAGTAGGCACTTATGTTGTTGTCCAGTAGTTTCAAGCATATGTAACTCTTCATGACCCCATTTTGAGGTTTTCTTGGCAAAGATACAAGAGTGATTTGCCACTTCTTTTTCTAGTTCATTTTACAGTTGAGGAAACTGAGGCAAACATAGTTAAGTGACTTACCTAGGGTCGCATGCCTAGTAAGTATCTGAGGCCAGATTTGAATGCAGGTCTTCCAGCACTCTATCCACTGCATCACTTAGCTGCCCCCAGTAGGCACTTAATAAATACTTATTGAAAAATAGATTGATTAAAGTCCAGGCAAGCATTATAATCCATATTTTATGCATGAAGCTGTGGCCCAGGGTGCAACTTTTTCAAGGTCATACAGTTAGTAAGTAGCAGAGTCAGGATGGGAATTTAGGTCATATGACACCAAATGTAGTATTCTTTCCCCCATACAACGTTTTTTATGCTGCTATTGTGTGAATTTCATACTAAAAAATAGACTCAGTAACCCCTCTATTTACAACACAAAGATCTATTGTTAATAGATGCATCACATCCATACCAC
The DNA here is from genome assembly GCF_011100635.1 of Trichosurus vulpecula. Lineage (NCBI taxonomy): Eukaryota > Metazoa > Chordata > Mammalia > Diprotodontia > Phalangeridae > Trichosurus > Trichosurus vulpecula. The sequence continues at coordinate 285,199,814 of NC_050574.1, read as the reverse complement.
CCTCTGCAATCATTAAACTACCTTTTCTCCCTGTTTTCCCTTCCTAGAGACTGGGTAACCTAGCAGGTGGAGCCTCTGGTCTGGAATCAGAAAAACCTGAGTTCAAATTTGGATTTAGACACTTCCCAGCTGTGTGACTCTGGAGGAGTCACTTATGAGCCTCAGTTTCCTGTTCTACAGAAGGCAGATAATTATGGCCCCTATTTCACAGAGTTGTTAGGATCAAACGAGATAATGTAGGTAAAGTTCTGAGCATGGTGCCTGGCAAATTGTTTGTTGTTGGGTTGTTTTTAGTTACAGCAACCTTCATAACCCCATTTGGAGTTTTCTTGGCAAAGATACTGGAGTGGTTTGTCATTTCCTTCTCCAGCTCCTTTTGTAGATGAAGAAACTGAGGTTAACAGGGTTAAGTGACTTACTCAGGATCACACAGCTAGGAAGTGTCTGAGGACAGATTTGAACTGAGGAATAGGAGGCTTCCTGGGGTTCTGGGCCTAGTACTCTATCCACTGAGCCATTTAGCTGCCCATCCTGGAAAATAGCAGATTAATAATAAATTTTTGTTCCTTTTCCTCTTTCCAAGATAAGGTTTTAGTTTAGGAGTGAGATTTTTAAAAAGAAATAGGGTTTTGGAAACAATTCAAAGCATTGTTTTCGCAGACTGACTTCTGCTGTAACCATAGGAAGACACTGTGAAAAAGGTCCGTACTGGTCATTGAAAATCATTTTTTTGGTGTGATTACTGGAATCTCTTTGTCGTATAATGGACAAAGAAACAGGTTTGGGAGTTAGGAAAACTGAAATTAAATCCTGTCTCAGAAACCTACTTCCAGTGACCTGAGGTAAATCATTTAACTACCTCAGTTTCCTCATCTGTAAATAGGGGGTTGAGTCACAGCCTGGCCTAGTAGATAAAGGGTTGATGTCAAAGTTAAATAGACCTCTGGCACACAGTAACCACCACAGTGTGTGATGACTGATTTTGAGACGTAGCCCTTCTCAGCGATGCAAGGACCCAAAACAATTCCAAAAGACTCCTGAATGAAAATGCCATCCACATCCAGAGAAAGAACCATGGAATCTGAATGCAGAGCGAAACAGACTATTTTCTTTTTCTGTTGTCGTTTTGTTTTCTTTTTTCTTTCTCATGGTTTCTCCCATTCATTATAATTCTTCTATACAACATGGGTAATGTGAAAATGTTTAATAGGAATGTATATGTAAAGCCTTTATCAGATTGCAGGCTGTCTTGAGGAGGTGGGGGAGACGGAGGGGGAGAAAATTTAAAACTTATAGAAGTGAATGTTGAATACTAAAAATAAATAAACTAATAAAAAAAAGACCTCTGGGTTCAGGTCAGTTGCTTGTTACAGGCTTCTTGACTCTGGGCAGGTCATTTGTATTTTGTATGTACCCAAGTAATTCTTTAGGAATCTAAGTTGGGAGGTAGGTGCTGATGTATATTAGAGAGGAGTTCTTTACTAGGAGCCCAGTATAAGGGATGAAACTATAGGTCTGGTCACAAACAAAGAAATAAGCAAAAGAATGGGAGATAAGAATAGATGAACTCAAAGACCCCTTTCAATTCTAACATTCTGTGATTCATCTGTAAAATGAGGAGGCAAATACTTGCACCCGCTACTTCCCAGGGTTGTGAGAATTAAAACAGACAATCCATCATAAGGATCTCTTGGCCTTGCCATCAGCTTCTCAGCCAGCCCCTACCTTTAGGATTTCTGGCCCTTCCCATCTGCCCTGTAACTGAACTTTCTTTTATATGTTGTCTCCTCCAACTAGAGAGTGAGTTCTTTCTACATTTTTGTTTGTTTGTTTCACTTAAAACAAAATCCTTGTGAGTAGAGAATGGCTCACTTTTTTCTACTGCTATCCCCGGTGCTTAGCACAGTGCCTGTCACATAGTAGGCACTTAACGAATAGTTTTCATTCTTTTTTTTTAATTCAAGACACATATAAATCATATTGTAGATATAAAGAAAGTATGCTACTTTTTTAGATTTTTGCTAGCCAGTCAATCAGCATTTATTAAGCACCTGCTATATATCAGGCAATGTGAGAAGTGCTGAAGAGATAAAGAAAAATTTTTAAAAATAAAGATAAAAAACATTCCTTTCTCTGAAGGAGCTCATAGACTGATGACGGAGGCAACATATAAACAACTATGTACCAACAAGATATATATAAGATAAATGGATGATAACCTTAGAAGGAAAACACTAAGACATACTTGGAAATGCTTCTTTGAAGAAGGTAGGATTTTCAATGAAACTTCTTGTCTTCTTTAATTATTATTCTAGTTAGAGCTTAAAAAGAGCCAGCCATTAGTCTTGGAGTTGCATGGACACGAATATATCCTGATTCAAAGGAAGGCAAATTTGTTCCTCTTCCAAATTTGTTCCCTCCTGACCCTTCAACATCATTGTGTTGTATATGCACATTTATACACATGCAAATATGTGTTTCTTTGTGGCACTACTCACTTTTATTACAAAACATGAGGAGTATTCACCAGTTGTCTGATTAGCATAAAGTAAATAAAATTCCTTTCACTAGTGAGGAAAACATCAAATTTTTGACGAATACTATAATCACTGAAGCAGGAAGATAAAATGCAAGAAACCAGGGACCTTGGAGAAACCTGCTCTATCCCCAAATGCTATGACTAGATTAAAACTACACAAGGTAATTTTGAACTGACCTCCCCAGCAAAGGGCAGACTTGAGAACCTTAGGTCTGGAGTGAGTGGCGATATTTACTGACAACCCTGGTCTTTGCAAAGCCCTTGGGACTGCTGTGAACTTTGGTTAACCAAAGATATCTGTTAGCTGGAGTGACATTGTAAACAGAGCACTGACAAGAAATGGAGATGTACACTACATATTTCATTTATGATGTGGGGTGGGTCAGGTGGAACTTTAGGTTCCTGCCTATGCAATATTATTTGAGAATCATCAAAAGGCCCTTCTATCCAAAAATATCTCCTTTACCAGGCAGCGACTGTGCTTAAAATTCTGACCAGTTCAGATCTGATGATCATAGACCAAGAAACCAAATTTATCACCTGATCTAGATGCTAAATCTTATCTTATCTGCCAATATTCAGGCCATTCTCCCCCCTTTGTAAATGTAAAGGAATTTAGTACCTGTCTCACAGTCTTTATCTCCTTAAGTCAACCTCTGTCTTCACCTTCCAGGATTATAACACATGTAATAATGTTCCCTCAAATACTCTACCTTCCCTTTTTCCATCTGTTCAACTGCCTTAACTCGCCATGCCATTCCTAAATAGAAAGTGAGATTCAGGCCTTGGTCCCTGTCTCACCATAAGCTGGAGGTCTCCCTTGCCCTGGGTTTGTCACAGTTACTTGCCTTCTTGCCTAGCCCATCTCTCTATTTTGATTGGTTCCTTGAAGCAGATTCTACAAACTGGTTCTTTTAATCCATTAATTCTTTTCTTTGTGGGGGGGGGGGAGGTTGGTGAGGCAATTGGGGTTAAGTGACTTGCTCAGGGACAGTAAGTGTCAAGTGTCTGAGGTCGGATTTGAACCCAGGTCCTCCTGACTCCAAGGCTGGTGCTCTAGCCACTGTGCCATCTAGCTGCCCCAAATTCATTAATTCTTTGATTGATTAGTTGCGTATTCTTCTTATTTAATTGAGGTACAGTACCTTCTGAGTCTGAACCTCCTCAGTCTATAAATGTTCCCTGAAGATGACCTGGCTGCCTAAATCTGAACCTATGCCCACAAAGGAAGCCTTTGCATCCCCCTACTATTATTAGCCATCTAACTTGACAGGTATAGCTGAGGACTATTGGAGACTAGACACTTTTACTTCATCTTTAGCTAAGGATTCAATCATTTCTCTTTTTCAGGGATCACATCATTGGCACAGCTTGAGGCCTCAAAACTACGTGTTGTTACTATGAAAGAATATATTTAAAATGCTTTACAAGACTTAAAGTACTATAGAAAAGTCAGCTAATAATGGTCGTACCGTTATAATTACATATGACATCAACGGGTACCTCAGAAAAGTAGCATGTTCTTTCTTATCTACCACCAATAACTGGGCTGGAACATCCACCACACTTATTAAATTTAATTTGCTCTTTAATAATATGTACTTGATAAATGAAATATGTACTTGGGCCAATGAAATGGTCAAATTATCATAATGGTCTTTTCCACACTTTTTTAAGGTTACGAAACAACTTATCATTTGTGCCTCCAAACAGCTCTATTTTGATAGGTAGCACAAACAGCATCTCTATTTTAAATCTGGGGAAACTGAGACACAGAGAGGTTAAGAGAAGTTGTTGTTGTTTTTGTAAGACACCTGTTAAGATCACGTGCAAGATAAGCACATATAAGATAAGATCACAAGTAAGAGGAGATTCATACCCAATCTTCTGATTTCAAATCAGGTACCCTTTCTACCATATCCCAGGTGCCCAGTAAACAGTGAAGGAGTTTCCACTATTGAATCCTAACTTTCCTCGTATCATTTTTACCTTTGTGATTCTTAGAAAGTGGAAGTTTTAATCTAAAGAGGGATTTGACCTCTGTTCTTTTTTTGCTTCCTGGAAACAACAGTTCTCCTCTGTCGTTCTCACAGCTCTGGCTGGCCCATATACTGCCATATCAAAAAATGGCATTCATGAGCTTATTTCATTAAGTCCATTCTCACCAATGAGAGAATAGGGAGACTAAATATTTACATGATAATTTGCAAAAAAGAAACCTAAATCCTGCAATTATCCAAAGTCCATGTTAGATAGATTTCATTATTGAAAGAAAGATTGAAGAGAACATAAGACTTATACCCCTATCTTTAGACAATTGTACTTGCAAGAAGTATTTCAGACACTGACACTATTTTATATTTAAAGACTTTCAGAGAATGATATTGCATGGCCTCCCAAAATCTATTCTAAAGTATAATAAACCTGCCATGAAAATCTTTACAATAACTAATTAGAATCATCCCTTTTCTCTCCATCATCCACCACAATCAATATGTGGTTACCACTCCAACTCCAGCCCCATCCTTGAAGCTCTCCTTCAAAAACTGTCAAAAGACAGCGAAGAATTCCAAGATGTCCCTATACTGCCCAAAAGGCAGGACCTGGAGGCAAGAAGATCTGAGGTATCTATGGCCATATTGTTGAGAGGATTTAATGAGATATCGTGTGTAAAGTACTTTGCAAACCTTAAAGTACCAGATAAATGGCAATGGGGATGATGTAAGTTTATTCCTTGGAGATATTTAAGAATATAAAACGCTAACTCAAAATATCTTGATGAGACATTTTTGTACGTCATTATCCTCATTATCATACCTAGTATCCACATAATGATTTAAAGTCTGCAAAGCACTGTACAAATATTTTTTCATTTGATCCCCACAATGACCTGGGAAATAGATGTTATTACTATGCCTATTTTACAGAAGAAAAAACTGAGTCAGAGAGAGATTAAGTGACTTGCCAAGGGTCACACAGCTAGTGTCTGAGACATGAAACAGATTCAGTTCTTTTTGTCTTTAATTCCTGTTCTCCGTTCCTTGTACCACCTAACTGCCTTCACTGAGTCTGTTCCACTAGCAAGACTATGAGAATCCTTGCCTTTCTGGAATAACTTAGTGTTAGAATGGAGAAGCTAAGTGGTGTAGTTACTGGGCCAGAGTCAGGAAGACCTGAGTTCAAATCTGACCTCAGATGCTTACTTAGCTGTGTGACTCTGGGCAAGTCACTTAACTGTTTTCCCAATGAACTACAGAAGAAAATGACAAACCACTCTAGTATCTTTGCTAAGAAAACTCCAAATGGGATCACAAAGACTCAGACATGACTGAAAATGACTAAAAAACAAGTGTTAAAAAGAACAAAAATATAGGGTTTTTTCCTAAAAAAAAAAAATCACACTTTATTAAGAAAACAAATTATACTTGTTAAAAAAAATAATCATATATGAGAAGTGTGCAAAAATGAGTCCACTAATTTGAAGTAGACAAATCCAAAGCTAGAGAGAAGTGCTGGATATTATTAATGTAGACTTTTTCCTGACATAGAAATCTATGCCATTTTTTTCTTTAAAATTCATATAAATAAAACAAAACAGTGAGAATTTTTTTAATTGTTTGCAGGGGGATGTCAAAGGATTTATTTCCTTAGCTCACAGAAGAATAGCAAAGTAAATGCACCTCTTTGTTCCCAAGGCACTAAAGCAATTTACTTCTCTCCATATTTTTATCAGCTAACCTTTTCTATAATCTCTGACCTCAGAGACAGCTCCGACTCTGCACATTCATTCTCCAACCAGAAGGTCATGCCCAGCTCTGTTTGCCTCGTCCAAAATAGCTGAATCCTTTCATCCTCATCCCATGTTTCATGTCCTGTGCCATCTAAGCATCTGATTAGCTCCATCTTTCATTTCACATCTCAGTGGCTTTAGACCTTTTGGTGATTTGGCTTTTTGTTTCCCTACCTCCTTGTACACCGCAAACAATACAAAATACAAGCAAGTGTTCTGTGAGAGATCAGTAAACAGGCAAGGGACAAGTGGGCCTTGACATGACAGCTCTTTTATTGTTGCCAAAATAGTCTGGGCAAAGCCCCATCCTCAAAATCACTGTGGCATATAACAGTGGTAACTCCCAAGGTATAAAACACAAATAGCAACTCAGAGGAATGAAAACACTAACTGCATTATATAATCCCCTGTCACACACAACACTGCTTCCCACTTAACTAACATAATCTTTTAACCAGTGATAGAATGTCTTCTGGTGAAACTGCCTTTGGGTCATTCTAGTGGGTGACTCAATTTCCTCAGCTGCTGTGAACAGAGGAGCACAGCAGCTGCCTTTACTTACTGCCTTTACTAAATGAGCTCTCAGGAGAGGGCTACCAAAAAAAGAACATTAGATATCTCTTTTTAGCAGGTACTTATAATGGTTCTACTGTTGTCAGCTCACATTGAGGAACATGATTTCACAGCTGATCAACATGGCAATTCTATAATGACCCATCTGAATTCCAGTCCTTGTATGATACAAGCATGTTGACTGCCATTAGAGTGGAAGCAATTTGCCCTTGTATTGGTAATTAAGGTGGGACTTTCTTTTACTTTTTTCTATTTTAGTACTTATTTAATCAAGTGCCCTTGAAGAGTCTGGCCTTTGTTTCTTTGAATAAATCGGGAGTCTTGATCTCAAATTGCAATTTGGAACTATGCCCAAAGGGCTATGAAAATGTGCATAGCCTTTGACCCGGCAATACCACTTCTAGGGCTGTATCCTGAAGAGATCACACAAGAGGGAAAGGGACCCCTATGTGCAAACATATTTATAGCAGCTCTTTCTGTGGTAGCAAAGAATTGGAAATCAAGGGGATACCCATCAATTGGGGAATGGCTAAACAAGTTGTGGTATATGAGTGTATTGGAATATTATTGTGCTATAAGAAATGGGGAAGATATGGAATTCATAATAACCTGGAGAGAACTACATGATATGATACTGAGTGAGAGGAGCAGAACCAGGTGAACATTGTACACAACCACAGACACTGATTCTGTGATGACTAACTTTGATAGACTTGGCTCCTCTCAGCAATACAAGATTCAAAGAAAGCCTCAAAGGTCTCGTGATGGAAAGAGCTATCTACATCCAGATAAATAACTATGGAGTATGAATGAGGATTGAAGGAAACTATCTGCCCTCTTTTTTTTCTATTTTTTTATTTTGTTTCTTCTTTCTCATGACTCACTCCATTGATCATGGTTCTTCTTTATGACTTGACTATTGGGTAAATATGTTTAATGTGAAGGTATATGTAGAATATATATCAGATTCCATGCCGTCTTGGTGGTAGAGGAGGGAGAAGAGGCAGGGGAAGAAAATTTAGAACTCAAAAACCTGTGGAACTGAGTGTTGTTAACTAAAAATAAAAAATAATTTAAAAAATTTTTAAAAATTTAAAAAAAATCAGGAGTCTTTGATGACCTCCTTGCCTCAAGCGAAAGTCTAGGCCATGTGGGTTTAAGTCCCATGTTTGTGATGTTTTTAGGTCACGTGGGTGAGTTGCATATTGTAATGCCCTTTGACCCTGAACAGAATATATAAACTCAAGAGGTTGGCCTGTTCCCTTGCTGCTCTCAGTCACTGGAAGAGTGGCCTGTGACTTGAGGAGACTCTGGGCAGCTGTTAAGAGTCCCCTGGCTTGTAAACCCAGATGTTGATGCTTTCCTGGTAACTATGAATTATATCTGGTCTGTTTATAATTTGTTTGTATTTGCTCTGAATTTCAGGTTGTTGGCTTTTCCTCCTGACCTAAGTGAGTTATATATGTATGTGTGATTAAAGTGAGACTGTTAACCCCCTAAAGTTACTTTCCTCAGTAAAGCAGATCGAAAGAACCTATTCTGGCAGGTCTTGTTGCTGGTCTTGTTGGGTCTTAAATAGCTGCTAGCCAGAGAAGTTGGGTTATAATTTTAGCACTGCCATCTACAGTACCTTTGACCTTGAACTGTGACTGTTGCAGCAGAGATTTGAGATGGAACCCAGATAGCTTCTCAAATTATTTTAAGTGAATTATCATAATCGATGAATTCCTCCATGAAATGATTTTGCAAGAGGGAAAAGAAACAAGCATTTTAAAGTGCCTATAAACAGTCCCTGTGCTAAGTGCTTAACAAATATGATTTCCATTTGATTTTCACAAAGACCTTGTGAGGTAAGTGTTGTTATGATTCCTATTTTTCAGTTGAGGAAAGCGAGGCAGACAGAGTTAAAGTGACTGCTCCAGGGTCATACTGTCTGAGGCCAGATTTAAAAAGATTTCCCTGACTCCAGATCCCAGAACTCTGTCTACTAGCACAAAAGCTACATGCATTATTGACTGTCACTTATCATTCAATCAATTATCTCTAAAAGATTATGCCAAATAACTTGACATGTGTTTTATGCTCCCTGAGAGTCTCCAATATCAGAGTCAATTCCCAGCCTCTATCCATGGTTTCCAGCCTAAGCTTTCATTTGAATAATTACTACATTTGCTTGTCGAGCAATGTGGCCAAGATAATGTTATAACTGGTTTTAGGAATAGCAATATGGTTTCCTCCTAAAAGTCATCCCTTATTTTTAGGCAGATGCCATGTGAATAGCTTAATCTTTTAAAGTTTTTCTATTCAGCACCCTCTCTGTATACAGTACATGACACTGTCAAATAGCTAGCAGGACAACAGAGACCCATCTTCAGAACTCCAGAGGACAGCACTCGAAGGTAGTCCAATATTGGTTCCTAATTAACTTACTCTTCACTAATACCTTGATATGAGGAAAGGCTTGGCTCTGTCCCTAAATCTCTGAGTTTATATGGGACAGATGCAATTTTGGGGGCTTCCTACTAAATTACTCTCATCTTAGTTCAAATCTCTAGTGTTTCCCCTGGGAATATCAGACAGTAGCTTCTTTTGCTTCTACCTAGGATGAACTTGGGGATCATTCTCATTCATTTCATATCTATGTCTCTACAATAAAGTGTAAATGGCTTTCAGGTCCCGTAGTAGTAAAGCAGTTCCCTGATGAAGCTCCCCTTACCCTGACACAGGATTCTCCCCACACAACTTCCTTCAGCCCAAGCTTCCCTAAAGCCTACTCTGGAGAAGCTTAAAAGGATTGCCTTGTAATACTGAGGGTATAGTTGAGATTGTCTAACATAAATTTGTAGCAGATCCAGACAATTATAGATTAGGAGTTAAGGCATTGGGGAAAGGAATAATCCACTACTTGGACTGGAACCATTCTAGAACCAGAGCATCAAACACTAGATAGATGCCTCTAGAATCCAGCCCCGGCCTAGAGACTCAGATCTCAGACCTCTTGCCTCCAGTGCCCCTTTACATGGAGGGCTAAAGACAAAAACGCCCAATATTTCTCCATCCTTCCATCATTCTGGTACTGCTGCTCTACTTCTGCCTTGCTTCAATTCCTAAAGTTCCCAACTTCACCCAGGAACTCCTTATCGCTCTATCCCTGGCCATCTCTGTGTCCCTAAAGGGCCTAAAAAAACTCCTGGCTTTCATTCCAGTGAACCAAGTTTGAGTCTATATGTAACCCCTCCTCTTTCCTCTGGTTCTCTCATTCTAGCTCTTGCTCTTTCTAGCTCTCTGTCTCTGCTGATTCTGAAGGGCCCAAATAAGTGCTTAGGGTCTGAAAGTTTATACAGAGATAAATAAAGAGAGCTAGAGTCATTTAAAAATATTCCTATTCAGCATAAGCATACCAGAGGCAAATCATGAGTGGATCAGACAAAGAGGAAAAGCGGGTGTTGGTCTAATCATCTTGGTGGCAGGGGCTATGCTTGATGGACTCACCAGTCTTCCTAGTTCTTTCTTTTTATGTTCCTCCTCATCTGTCTGGGGGGAAAGGCTTAGATTTTTTATTTAATTTATTTATTTTAATATAACTTTATTACACTGTTGGAAAGGCTATTCTAACACCCGTACCCTCTTTGTTCAAATTCATTTTGGAGAAGAAATGAAGCACTTGCAAATCATTGAGCATTACAAACAGAGGTTTGGGTTTGCCCTAACACAGCAAGGATATACAACAAAGACAGAGTAGGATTTAATTTCTCTGCATATGGTTTCCATCATCTCCTCATCTGGACAAGGTCTTCAGGGCATGGCAACTCATGTGGTTTTAGACATACACCAAAAATGAGAGGCCCAGACTTTGTGTGGTTGAGACTTTTATGCCCCTTGCCTAGATGACCAAGAGGCAAAATCAGGGAAACGAAGCAGATGAAAGGGCTGCCTTGTTCTGGTACTAACCAATATGGGGAGTGGAGGGTTGGAAAGGAAGCTGAATCAGAGAAGTTGAGGCCAATGAGGTGCTGGGGCAGTTTTGTCTTCCTTTAGGTAAAGCCTCAAGTTATGAGTTATGGGTAGGAGAAAAGAAGTTGTATTAGGGAAATCCTGCACTTATCACATATACATAGAGTTTGTCCTGATTATGGGTACCTGATACAAACAGACATATATACACATATATGTGTATACATATTTATGTATGTGTATATATAGACATATGTAGACACATATATACATATATGTACACAAACGCATATGTAAGTACATACATTTTGCATTAATATTTATATATTATAATATATTTATTATATGTACATATGTGCATATATGTAAGTATATATATATGTATACATACACATACTATATATAATGATCTTTTTTAAAAATCCTAAATGAAGCCAGTGGAGGGTATATCTGCCAAAGCAGACACAGGAAATATATGAGCATAAGCATCAAACACTTTTTATACAAATAAGCTCAGATCAAATAACTGAAGAAATATTTATCATTCATAGATAGGTAAAGCCAATATAATTTTTAAAATTATAATTTTACCTAATTAATTTATTTATTCAATGTCATCCCAATTAAATTACTAAAAATTATTTTACTGAGTCAGGAAAAAATAATAACAAAGTTCATTTGGAAGAACAAAAGGTCAGGAACTTCAAAGAAATCAGGGGAAAAAGAAGTAAAGGAAGTAGATTCATCAGTATTAGACTTTAAACTATACTATGAACTATATACAGAGCTTTGCTGAAGTATAAAAAGGATAATTTTTATTATTTTAAATTAAACTTTTCCTTTGTAAATAAAGAAAGCCAAGAAAGAAAGAATGCAGAAAATTTGGAAAAAAAACCTTCAAAGGCAATCTCTCAGATAAGATGTGATTGGGTTGGAATGTGCTATAGAAAATGAGCTAGTTGAGTTAGAAAAACATGGAAAGACTTGGACTTATGAAGGAAGATGCTATCCACCTTCAGAGAAATAGATGCTAGGAGGAAATAAGCATAGTACGGTCTTACATATATATGTATGAGTGTATATGTATATGTTTATAGATATCTATGTATATGTGTATATATCTGTGTGTATATGTTCTGTGGATGTGTGTGTGTGTGTGTGTGTGTGTTTGTGTGTGTGTGTGTGTTTGGTTAGAGTATTAAGTGTATGGAACATTTCATGTCCTGTCACTTAGTTCCTGTTAGTTTTGTTTTTCCTTCTTTCTTTGTTTCTTTCTCTCTTTCTTTCTTTCTTTCTTCCTTTCTTTACTTTAGGTAGAAAAAGAGGTAGAGATATATTTGGAAATTAAGGTTATTTGAGAACAAAAGATTTCTTTTATTTACAAAAGAAAACTATAGCCTAGACTTTAATGTACTATACAATGATAATACTACTGTTTTGCTATGTGGATAATATGAATCTTGAGTTTTTAGAACCATAGAAGAAATTGGAAGGTTAATGAAAGGGAACTTTAAGGTTATTATCTTCACTTGATAAAATTCCTATTTTTCTTCAAAAAATCAAAGTTCCCACACTTCCAGGAAATCTACCCAGATCCCCACAGTTCCTGTGGCCATCTCTCTCCCCTAGAAATTACTTCACATTTTTTTATTTATTTATGAGACAAAATGGCATATATATATATATATATATATATATGTATATATATATATATATATGTGTGTGTGTGTGTGTGTGCGTGTGTGTGTGCGTGCATGTGTGTGTGCACATGTGTGTGTATACGTGTGTGTGTGTATATATAGTGTGTGTGTGGATATATTATATATATATATTAAGTGTGGATATATACATATATACTATATATATACATATGTGTGTGTATATATATGCATACACACACATATATACATATATATGTATTTAATTGTAGCCTTCTTTAGTGTGGAGGCAGAGAGAGGGTGAGGGAAGAATGAAATAAAAAGTACACAGTAGAGAACAAAAGAAAACCAACAAGAAAGCAAAGAAAAGCTGAGCAGCTTAATGCATAGTATTTGTTATATAGGTTTTTTGAGATGGAAATTTATTGTTTTGTATTGAATTCTCTCTTATGGTCTACAATGTACATGGCAATGTTTTTTTCTTTTCTTTTCTCATTTTGTATTTAAGTTTAAAATAAAAATATACCCAATAAAGGAAACCAATGGACCCCTTCTCAGAATAATGTTTTAAATGCATGAAATAAAATACCTAGGATTTCCAAGGTAACCCATTATAGTAAAATTATAATTTTTTTTTATAATTCACAGGCTCTTACATCTTGTAGGCTGTTTACCTTGTACCTGTTTTATGCCCATAAAACGTACCCCTGATCAGAGATAACCACCTTATAAATTCATCTTGTTAATAACTGGGAAAAAGTACAAGAATGTGGTTGAGGAAACTGTACAATCATGGTCAGACAAATTAGGAGTTATGAGGCCTGATTCTAATCTTAGAAAGACACTTAATTTCACTTGACCTTAGTTTCCTCTATTCAATTCAATTTGATTCAATTCAATAAGCATTTTTAGGAGCCTATTATGTGATAAGTATAATCCTAGACATTGAGGATAAACAGCAAAAAGAAAACACAGTTCCTACCCTTAAGGAGCTTACATTTGACAAGGCAAAAACAAGAATATACAGCAAATTTCATATGAAATATATACAAGGTAGATAGGGTCTGGGATTGTAAATTAACTGGTATAGAGGAATTTTTCTACCAATACTTAACAGTAACTTAACTGAAATTTAGAGCTGCCTAGGCCCTTGAGGATTTATGTGACATCCAGAGTCATAGAGTCAGTATGTGTCAGAGGTAGGATTTCTAGCTTTGAAGCCAGCTCTCTAGCCACTATGCCATTTTGTCTCTTAAATAAATTAAAAAAAAATACAAAGTAATTTCTAACAGAAGGAGATGGCCACTAGCAACTGTGGAGATCTGGATAGATTTCCTGGAAATTAAATTTCTAATCTCTTCTACGATTCTATAAACTCAAGACTCATATTATCCAGATAGCAAAACAGTAGTGTCATTGTATAGCACATTAGATTAAAGTCTATGGATATCTTTTGTAAATAAATCTTTTGTTCTCAAATAACCTTAATTTCCATATATATCCCTACCCCTTTTTCCACTGGAGGGAAGGAAGGAAGGAAGGAAGGAAGGAAGGAAGGAAGGAAGGAAGGAAGGAAGGAAGGAAGGAAAGAAGGAAAGCAAAACTAACTTATCAACTAAATCTGACAGGACATAAAATGTTCCATACACTTAGTACTCTAAGTAAACAGACCAAAGCGAGTTTTATTTTCTTATCTCTTCCTTGGGGCCAAACTTTGTCATTATAATTACTCAAAATTCAGTTTCAGGTTTGGTTTGTGTTGCTATTTATGTTCTATACCTTTACATTGTTATAGTAATTGTGTAGGTTATTTTAGTGGTTCTGCAGACTTCACTTTGGATCCATTTTTGCATATTCTCAAACTTCTCTATATCCTTCATCATCATTTCTTATGGCCAGTAATATTTGATTGCACCTGTGTACCAAAGTTTAGCCATTCCCTAGTTGATGCACATCTATTTTGCTTCACATTCTTTTTATTATAAAAAGGGATTCTGTGAATATTTTGGTGCATATGAGACCCTTCTCTCTTCTGTCACTTCGGGGCATCTACCTAGGGACGTTATCTCTAGCTTGAAGGGAAGGAACATTTTAATCCCTTTCTTCATATAATTCCAGAGTTGCTTCCAGAATGGAGAAACCAATTTATAACTCCACCAATAGTATATTATAGTCTCTATTTCCACAACCTCTCCAAAATTGCTTACTTAAGCCTTTTGTGATCTGTGTCAGTAGTGTGAGGTGAAATCTCAAAGTTGTGTTGACTTACATTTATCTTATTAGTGATTTAGAACAATACCTTGCATCAGCCTGTTGTTCTCAACTACTATGAAGAGACAATTGGATATTGTTTTGCATAATTTTGCATTGTGGCCAAATTATGCCAGTTCTATCTCTACAACATCTCTAGCATCTGATTCCCTTTTTTTCTGTGCATGCTATAAAGACCCTCCTCATCTCTCACCTAGACTACTAGAATGATATGCTCAATTAGCCTCCCTTCCTTTAGTCTTCTCCCCAATTTAATCCATTCTCTGAAGATGCCAAAAAGATTTTTTAAACACAGTTCTGACTATGCCATTCTCCAACTCAATCAAGTCCAGTGACCCCCTATTGCCTTTATAACAAATTAAAAATGTTTCTAGCTTTTAAAACCCTTCACAACTTGTCTTCAACCAATCTTTCTGTCCTCATTATTCATATATTGAAATGTATCTTGTTCTGACCCTGCTGTCTCTCCCCCTCCCCACCCCAGTCAGTATAGTAAGTTTATAAAAAGCCACTATAAAGGAACAATGGCAGGAAATCAGATTGCAAAGAGGAACCTGGAAATCACATACAAACCTTCCCAAAAGTCAAAGGAGCATAAATATGCAAATTTTATTATATAGCAACCAAAATTCACATTCTGGTAACATGTGCTGAATTAGCAGAAGCCTTATAGGTGCTGCTTGCCAAAGCTTCTGGTCCTATGATATATAAATTCCAGACATATTCCAAACCTCCACGGTTCCAGACCAACAGAACACCAAGAAGGCTCTGATAACTTTGAAGTTTTATCAACAACTTTGAGATGATTAGATGATTTGGATAACCCCAAGGTGGCACAGATAGAAGTGTTCTGTTTCAAAAGAAAAATATATATGTGTGTGTATGTATATATGTGTATTTATGTGTATATATATATGTGTGTGTGTGTATATGTATGTGTGTATAGAAACGTAGATATATAAATATAACCTCAAACTCGTGCCCTACCCCCAAGCACTCTCCCATCTCTATTGGGTCAATGCTGCCTGGTGTTCCCAATTCTAATCCATGATTATGTGAATAATACTTTTTGCCTCTCCCTGTCTCCCCTCCTCTTCCTTATACAGCTTCCCTTCAGCATCCCATGCTCCTGTCCCCAGGCCACAGCCATCTGCCTCCCCATCTTCTGTGCCTTAATAAAGTGTGATTGCCACCTCGTTTCCCACTGCCAATCATGGTTTTCCTGGCAAATACCCATAGAACCGGGTGTGCCTGGTCCCATTTCATAATTTAATAATCAGTTCAATACATTACTCCATTTCCATCAAAAACAAACTTCTCTCTGTTCCTCCCCACAGTTTTCCATGTTCATATTGACTGTTACCTCACGTCTGGGATGGACTCCCCGCTCCACAAAGAATCCTTCTCTTTTTTTAAGAGACACTCAAGCATACACAAAGCCTTTTTTCAGACCAATTGATGTTACCCTCCCTGCATGCCTCTATTCCCACCTCATCTCCTCTTAAATTTAATTACTTTTAAAATTTATTTTATATTTATAATATAGATTAGCTAGATATACATATTGTCTCATCCAATAGAATGTACGGAATTTAACAATAAGACTCCTTCTTTTCTTTTCATTTTATTTTTGAAATATTTCTATCTCCAAAGTAGAGCATAGTGCTCAGCACATAATAGACACTTAATAAATGGTTGTTGATTGATTGATTCTAAAGAAATCAGGATTGTGGAATTTCTGTCGTAATGCTATCCTGATGAAAAGACTGGATATGACAGAATATATCAAAGTTGCTTTTGTGCTTCAAGTTTGGTTCTCACTTTTTTTTAATGTGTGACCTTTTATCTATTCATATGTTCTTTCTTTTTTCCTTATTAGCATCATCTCTGTTTCCTTGTTACTGGTTTCTGGAGGTGGATGCGTGTAGGAAAAGTGCTTTCTTGTCGTTTATTACAGCTGTAATTATTTCTCAGCCTTTGCCTCCAGCACCATGGTGGCTCTTGTTAAATTTGCAGTTATGTTAAGCTTAACTTTCCTTCCAACTTCCCTACAAGATTTTTTTTTAATCTGTTTGGCAGACATAAATGAGGTGAAACACTTTGAGCCAGTCACATACTTGTGACAGTTACGGTGGAGAAATGATTGGACACGATAATAAAAACAGCTTGAGCTGTGATTGCCCTTCGATTTCCACGTAGTTTAATAAAATAGGAATATAAAACATATGCAGAGATGATACACAGAGGAAAATATAAAAATTGGTGTCCTACCAAGAGTCCTGTCAGGCACACATCTTTTGAATAATACTGTAGCTTCGGTGAGCTGCCAACTGCTGGGAGCAAAACTGTTTCTCACCCCAGAAGGTATTGTCGCATCTGTTGCTGCTTTCATGGCCCCTGCAGCTCACAGGTGTATCACATCATGCAGAAAGAGTAAAGGTAAGGCAGGGGTTGTCTGTGGTCATCATGCTCTCCTAGAATAAGTGAAAGCCACTGTAGAGGAAATACTGAGCTCATCTAAGTTATTTTGATGGCCAAAGCTCCTCAGAATTTGTTCCATGTAATATCACTTCCTATTCCATTGTGCTTTCCTTAGAAATGGTCTCAGCCTTCATTTTGTTCTCCCTTTTTGATAGTGGTATATTACCACAGACCAAACCAACTGGCTCACCTCCGAACAGAACCTTCAGTCTCTGTTCTTAGTTTGGGGTTGTGCCCTTGAACACTTTGGTTCAGTCTGATTGTCTCTAATTGATAGTGGATCTTCCCTTTGATCCACTGGGCTGCCTATCTCCTCATCAAAGACTTGATGCTTCTGCTTTGCCCTGATTTAACTTTAGCTATTCTGGGATGTTGGTTCCAGCCTCTAGACAGAATTCTGAGTCATAAAATCTCAGTCAGAAAGACTCTCAGAAGTTTCTTAGTCCATTGAAGAATCCAGGAATGTCTGTCTCATGGCATCTTAAGTAAGAAAACTTCCCCACTTGTACCAGCTATTGTGTTTACCATACCTGCATATCTGTTGGGATTCCAGGACTTTTTTGTCAGTCTTACAAAAGACAAAAAGACTGACAACAAGACTTATACCCCTGCAAATCTGTTTCTCACAAAACATCCACACAGTTTTGCTTAGCAGAGAAGCATTCAATTATGTTTCCTCCAAATCGTCCCTAAAATACTACCTTCACATTGCCAGAATTTATGTAGTTCATATATATATATATATATATATATATTTATATATTATAACATATTATAACATATAATATATATATATATATATTAGACTCCTAAAACATATCCTAATCATATGAGGCATAACATTATTCCTTAAGAGGATTATAATGTATAACAATTGATCCCTACCTGTACCATGAACTTCTTAATTTTAAGATCTCTAAAAGCAGGGAGCACATCTTCTAATTCTTTGTGCCCTCTACGGTAAGTGGATCATAGGCTTGTGTCATGCGAAAGGGATGGAAGCACAGTTTCGTGCCCACAATTATGACATTAGGGAGCTGCTATTCTCTTGGGAATCTTACATTTTGGACTTTCTCTGCTCACTTTCCTTAGGATATGATGGTATATCAGGCACTGTGACTATGGGGAAAAGACAAAGGAGAAGGGGAAGCTTCATGGATTTTAGAAAAAAATGTGGCAGATGGGGAAATCAAGAAGCCCCTGGGCTCACTCATCAGATGACTAATTAATTGATGCTGTAGTTCTACTGAATTGTGAGATTTCTAATTGAGCTAGAATAATAAACACTATTATTTTAGAAAAACAAAATATTCATTTTTCATTATTACCTAATTAGGAACATATAGTGCCTTAATGATTAAAAGATGCAACGTTTGGAAAAGAGATCTGCTGTTTTCATTCTATTATATAATTAGTACCTTTTAATGTTCTAAATTTATAGGAAAGAGACGTTCATCATGTAGGTCAATATAATGAACAATATAGATAAATCTATATTTGTAGTAAATTACTAGAACTGTAATCTATTTTAATATGATATAATGAAATAAGAAGGGGTCTGAATTTTAGTTTTTACCTTTCCACTCACATGAAATTCAAAAGTCACCCAAACTCTTTTTTTTCTAGTTCTTTTTTTTTAATCTGTAAAATGGTAGGTGAATCACATGGTTCTTTTCCAACTTTATTATTCTATGATATGTTACTAACATAAATTTTCTTTTCTTTAAATTCACCTGCAATACAATAAATATTTTGAATTTCCTTTAAAATGTCACATATGAGAAGAAAAAATTGAAGGAATTAGAATAAGTACTGAGGAAATAAAACTACGATATGATGGTATACTTAGAGAATGCTAAAGAATCAGCCAAAAACACTTGAAACTTTAGCCAAGATGAAGGATATAAAAATAAACCAACATAGATCATCAGCATTTCTGTATATTACCAACAAAGTCCAGCACAAAGGGAAATTCCATTTAAAATAACTGTAGACAATATAAAATATTTGGGAGTCTGTCTGCTAAGACACAATATATAAACACAATTTCAAAATACTTTTCACACAAATAAAATCAGATCTGAACAACTGAGAAAAATATTAATTGCTTGTGGATAAGCCAAGTCAATATAATAAAAATGACAATTCTACCTAAGTTAATTTACTTATTCAGTATCATGCCAATCAAACATGTGTGTGTGTGTGTGTGTGTGTGTGTGTGTGTGTGTGTGTGTGTGTTTTGTAGACTCAGAAAAAAATCATAACAAAATTCATCTGGAACAACGGGGGAAAAATGTGAAGGAAGGTAGCCTAGCAGTACCAGATCTCAAACTGTATTATAAAGTGGTAATCAACAAAATCTAGTACTGGCTGAGAAATAGAGTGGTGGATCAGTGGAATAGATTAGGTACACAATAGACAGTAGTAAATAACCATAGTAATCTAGTGCTTGATAAACTCAAAAATCCAAGCTTTTAAAACAATAATTCACTATTTGACAAAAACTCCAGGAAAACTGGAAAACAGTAGGGTAGAAACTAGGTACAGACCAACATTTCACATTGTACACCAAGATAAGGTCAAAATGGGTACATGATTTAGAAATAAAGGGTGATACTATAAGCAAATTAGGAGAGCATGAAATACTTTTCCTGTCAGGTCTATGAATAATAGAAAAAAGTTATGACCAAATAAGAGATAGATAGAATTATAGAACATGGAGAATATGAAGTGAATGATTTTGATTACATTAAATTAAAAAGGGTTTGCACAAACAAAACCAATGCAGCCAAGATTAGAAGGAAAGCAGAAAGCTGGATGGGGGAAAAAACATTTACAGCAAGTTTCTCTGACAAAAGCTTCATTTTTCAGATATATATGTATATATATATATACATATATATATATATACATATATATATATATATATGTAAAACTGAATGAAATTTATAAGATTACAAGTCATTATATAAACAGGCAATTTTCAGATGAAGAAATCAAAGTTGTCTTTAGTCATAAGGAAAAATGGTCTAAATCACTATTGATTACAGTAACATAAATTAAAACATCTCTGAGGTTTTAAAAACATCACCGCACACCTATCAGACTGACTAATGTGACAGAAAAGTAAAATGACAAGTATTAGAGGAGATATGGGAAAACTGGGACACCAATGCACTGTTGGTGGAATTGTGAACTGATCCAACCATTCTGGAGAGCTATTTGGAACTATGCCCAAAGGACTACACATCTGTGTACTCGGTAATATCACGGTGCCAGATATTAATGGTTGTGGTATGAGATTGTAATGGAATACTATTGTGCTATAAAGAAATGATGAGCAGGATGCTTTCAGAAAAACCTGGAAAGACTTACATAAACTGATGAAAGTGAAGTGAGCAGAACCAAAAGAACATTGTACACAGTAAAAACAATGTTGTATCATGATCAACTATAAATGACTTAGTTGTTCTCAGCAATACAATGATCCAGGACAATTCTGTAGGATACATGATGAGTAATGCTCTCGACCTCTGGAGAAGGAATCAGTGGAGTCTGAATGCAGACTGAAGAATACTATTTTTCACTTAATTTTTAATGGGTTTTTGTCTGTTTTCTTTCACAACATGACTCGTATGGAAATATTTTGTATAATTGCACTGTATAACCTATATCAAATTGCTTGCCATCTCAGGGAGAGGAGAGGAGAGGGTATGGAGGGAGGGAGAGAAACTGAAACTCAAAAGTTTTTTGAATGTTAAAAACAAATTTATATGTAATTGGAAGAAATAAAATATTCAAATTTTAAAAAATGAAAAAGTAAAATGTTGCATATAATAAATAATAAAAAAATAGACTGCCAAATAAGAAGACATTTGATATGAATGAATTGACATGGACCTCTACCTTTTTTGTTTCAATTTAATGAAAAACTTATAGCATCATAATTATGGAGTTGGAAGATATTTTAGAGGTCAATGAGTCTAAGCTTCTTTTTGCAGATGAGGAAACTGAGGCCCTAGATTAGTTAAGTGACTTGCTCAAGATCCTACAGAGATTAAGTGACAGAAACTCCAAATATATCATGCTGCTAATCTGGGTTACTGGCATATTATAGAATCTATCAATAGACAATAAAAGGAATATGCATTTAACCAAGGTTGTTTTCAAAATTGCAGATTCTATCTGACAATCAATTTTTATAAAGAAACCCAATATTGCTATGGATATTACCATCTAAAATAGAGGATAGACTGAGTAGTTGGCCCAAAAAAACAAACCACAACAAACAAACAACAACAACAAAAAAAAAACTAATGAGGATGAGTCTAAGATGTGTGTGTGGCGGGGGAGGTGTTGGGGGACAGAATTTGTTTGAAATTTTCAAATGCAACTTTTCATTGGATTCCTTTCCCAGTAGTGACAAACACGTCACTTTGTAGTCTCAGGTTGAGAAGTTCCAAATAGCACCAACATTTTTGTCAACCTTGAAATAAAATAACTAGGAAAACCGAAAGCAACCTCAGTTCTCTTTTTTCCCTTTGGTCTAGTTTCGGTGTAATGAATTTCATCTCGAATGTGTAACTATTAATGTTGAAAAGAGAGGAATTTCACAGACATAACAGAAATTCAGTTCATGCTATTGCTGTTGCTACTGTAAAAGCAAAGATAGATGAGGAATCCATGTGTACATCAGGCACAAGGCAGGGATGACTAATCCCTGAGTGCTTGAGCATGTTCTCAGAATTTCTTGACTATGAAGGAATATTAGTAAGATTTTCGATGCTGAGTTAAAGATAACATGGTCATGGAGGATAAGATCTAAAGAACTCTCGTAAAGTGTGGGTACAGCCTTCACTGAAGTGGGACCTTTCCATTTAAGCAAAAACGCATTCAATTTCTCACAGTTTATTGCTTTGTTGGAGTATATGATAGACTGATGAATGGATAGACAGAGAGATGGGGGAGAGGGAGAGGGAGATGGGTGGGGAGAGAGAAAGAGAGAAAGAGAGAGAGAGAGAGAGAGAGAGAGAGAGAGAGAGAGAGAGAGAGAGAGAGAGAAAGAGAGAGAGAGAGAGAGAGAGAGAGAGAGAGAGAGAGAGAGAGAGAGAGAGAGATTGCATAAATCTTTAAAGTTTTCATCAGGTTTTCCATAAATTCTCTTATTTTATTCTTACAACAGCCTAGTAAGTAGGTCCCTTATTTTTCCCATTTTAGAGATAAGAAAACTGAAGGTGATAAAAGCTTGCCCTTGATCATGCCCCTAGAAAATGCCTGAGGCATTATTTGAGAGAGGTTGGGAAAGAGAAAAAGACTGGGAGAGGCAGAGACAGAAAGACAAAGGGATTCAGAGAGATAGAGACAAACAGGCAGAAGCAGAGTCAGAGACAGATAAAGGCTGAGACTGAGAGACAGAGACACAGAGAAAGAGAGGGAGAGAATCTTAAGTCCTTCCTTTGTTGGTATCTCCTCACCAACTCCCTAGCTCAGACAACAGAGACTATGCCATGGAGAAATTTCTGCCCTGACTTTTGATCTCCTGCCTTCTGATTAATTGCTGCCTCTTGAAAAATACTGTTTCAGGAAAGGCCTAGCCATGCTTCAGTTCAATCCCTTTTTTCCAGACACTTCTTCCACAACCTCTGACAATAATCTTTCCTCCCCCATCTCAACCCAATCTCAAGTTCAGGAATCATGAACCATTATCAAGTGAACTCTTCAATTTATTTTTGTTTTGTTTTGTTTTCCCTGAAAGGGGTATATTGATTTATTCCCCTATGGCCTCACTCAACAGCCCAGTAACTTTGTGGACCAGAGTGTTTCTCTTTGGTCACCACTCCTCATGTATGTTATTTCTCCTATTAGAATGCCAATTCCTTAAAGACTGTGGTTGATCTTGCAGGGAATAGAGTGCTACACTTGCAGTCAGGAAGACCCGAGTTCAAATTCTGCCCAATTTACCAGCAGTATCTAACACAAGTCATGTAATCTTTCTTAGGCTCAGTTTCCATATTTTTTTAAATGGGATTAATAACAGTACGTGAAGATGAAAGGAAATAGCATGAAGTGTTTTGTTTTGCAAATCTTAAAGTACTATAAAATTAAAAAAATAAAAAATAGCTCTTATTATTTTTATTCTTTTGTTTCTCGTATTTGTATCTTAATAGCTTGGCACGTAATCAGTGCTTAAAAATACTTTTTTCCCCACTCATATATATATATATATATATATATATATATATGTATATATGTATATATGTGTATATATATGTATATACATGCATATATATACACATACACACACACACATACATATATATATATATATAGTATATATATACATATATATATATATATATATTCTCCACTAAAGTCTTCCACCAATGTTTCAAGAGGGTGACCCTGGGCTTTTGGTTTCTATGTCAGCAAAGTAAAAGCTCTGGCGGTTCTTGCCAAACTGGACAACTTTAAATATGGGCACAAAAACGGGCTTTCCATCTTTGTCCAATGATCAGCTTTTGTAAGTGCAAAGAAGCTCATCAACAAAGTATCACTCACTAGGTGCTGCATTTTGTGTTTTGTTTTGTTTTTAGAAGGAACAACTCCTGAAAATCATCCACTAAGGCATGGAAGGGATTGCAATCTGTCTTTGTGAAAGGAAGTGCACATATGCCCATTAAACCTACTGTTCCTTTCTACCCTAGGCAACCCTTCTGGCCTCCAAAGAGCCTTGGTAAAATTGTTTAGAGCTGATGTTAACAATTAATAACAGGATCATAATAATCTCTCAACTTCCCTCAACAAGAGGCCTCTTGATCTTTAGAGAAGTCTAACTGGCTTCCTCTTCAACTGAGGATCTCCTGTGCTTACACCATTCTATGGCACTATAAGACATTGTATTATAATGGAATAGATGCTTGATGTAGACTCAGACTTAAGTTCAAATCCTAGGTCCGATGCTTAGAAATCATCATCAAATTCCTTAACCTCTCTACGAATGAACTTTCTCATCTGTAAAATGGAAAAAAAGTACCTGCCTGACAGGATCATTAAAGAAATATTGTATGTGCTTTCTTTTGCAAATTTTGATTCTTTTTTTTTTAACTGAAAGGCAGTGGGGTATTATGCAAATGGTGCTTAGAGTTAAGAGAGGCATAGGTCTAAATCCTAAACTCAATACTTACTAGTTATTTGATGACAGAAAAATATCGACCTCTCTAAGCCTCAATTTCTTCATTTGCAAAATAGGCACAATTATGCCTGTATTTAGTTATTTCATGATAATCATTTAGCAAAAAATGAGGCAAATTTAAAGTACTTTCCACAGCTTAAAATCCTATCAAAATGTTGGCTATTTGTAATAAGAGAAGTAGTGGGGCATAATGGTTAGAGAGTTGACCTCAGAATTAGGAAGACCTGGTTTCCAGTTCTGGCTCTGATGCATATGCCTGTGTGATGCTGGGCAAATCACTTAACCTTTTATTACCCCTGCTAACTCTTTACAGCTAAAGTTGCACACCAGATTTCCCAAGATCACTACCTCAACCCTTACCTGTGGCTTACTTAAAAACTACTAGCTCCTATGGAGGAGGAAAGAATTTATGACCAAATGAGAAATGGAGAACATTATAAAATGCAAAATGGATAATCTCGATTACATTAAATTAAAAAGTTTTTGAACAAACAAAATCAATGCAACCAAGATTACGAGAAAAATGGAAAGTTGGAGAAAAAAATTACAGCCAGTGTCTCTGATAAAGGCCTCATTCTTGTTTACAAGGATATCAGAAAAGAAGCTGTGAAGTACCTCGGTGAAATCAGGATCCATATACATGACTTTAAAAGGAAGATTCATTTAAATATGTTTTAGGGCAGTGAAAGGGATCTTTTTCCTGTCCCTCAAAAAGGGCCATGCCTAAGACCTGCCCTGGTTCATGAAGGCCAGTATAGCCAAGGACTGATGAGGAAAAAAGGTGAAACAGAAACCATGAAAATACAAAGTGAAAAAGACTTTGAGGGAAAAAAAATAAACCTTAATTCAGATATGTGACCTGTTTTTCTCCAATACTTGCTATCTTCAGGATTCTGGTTGTATGTTTTTTTTTTTTTTAATTTCTTGAAAGCATTGTAAAAATGTAAAAAAAAAAAAAAAACATTGTAAAATAGAATATCATTCCTTTCCTTCTTTGAATTCGCCTCTGTTATTTGCATATAACATCCATTTCACTGAATATGAGTTTTGCTAAGTAATTAATCCGTGTCTGGATGCTTTTCCATATTAGGAAAACACCCAAGCACAGACATTTCCCTTAACTCTCTGCATTAAATATCATAGAAAATATATGAAGAAACTGGATATATAGGTCCATCTCTGCCTTCAATAGTTAAAGTTGTAATCTGCTTATGGTAGTGCTATAAGACACCTGGATGTTGACATGTAATTATTCTTTTTAAAGGAACAGAGAAATAATTATGCTTTTATAATAATACATTTTCTTAAAGAAAGTAACTTCCCTCCAAGAATCAGACATTAGAACTGATAACTTCATTTCACGTAACTGGTTTGACTACCCAAGACATAAAGAATGCTGATATCCTTTTATTGTTAATGTCAAGCATAAATATCATGATGAATATATCTCATGAAACATAAATATATATTTTACCTATTTATTCATCTTTCTCAGGTTAATATGTTCCAAGGTACAACAATAGCTTGGTAATTCTTAAAGAGAAAACTGCCCAACATAATCTTTGCTGATTACATTTGGAAGCAAGTGAATTGTCTTGTTAACCTTGCCTGTTCAGAAACAAAACAGATAATAGCCAAGAATATTGAGAGTGGCTAATTGTAGATGACTTCAGAATGAGGCTATTAAATTCCATCATTTTGGATCCTACACTAAGGTGTTCTAGACTTAAATATTTCAGTCACATTTAATAAATAATTGAAAATGTCAAACTTGTTTTCTGTATGCCCCAAGTCTTTGACCCTATAGAGTCTCTCTAAAATTGGAGGAAAATTTCATGGTAAAGGTTCTGATCACATTGGTCATGCAACAATATTATAATTTTTCATTGTTTGTCTGTTTGGGGAACATTCTGACTACTGATGTAGAAAGGCAGAAGATAAATAATAATAAGATTTTTATGGCAGGAGTGGAGGACAATTTGAGAAAATGTTTTTAACATTGCATTTCTTTTTTTATTTTATTTTATTTTTTCCTAATTTATTTATTTTTATTTTTTTTTATCTTGCAAAATTATTTATTTAATATTTTTAGTTTTCAGCGTTGATTTTCACAAGAGTTTGAATTACAAATTTTCTCCCCATTTCTACCCTCCCCACACTCCAAGATGGCATATATTCTGATGGCCCCGTTCCCCAGTCAGCCCTCCCTTCTGTCACCCCACTCCCCCCCATCCCCTTTCCCCTTTTCCCTGTAGGGCAAGATAAATTTCTATGCCCCATTACCTGTATCTTATTTCCTAGTTGCATGTGAAAATTTTTTTGCACATCTGCTTTCAAAACTTTGAGTTCCAAATTCTCTCCCCTCTTCCCTCCCCACTCACCCTCCCTAAGAAGGCAAGCAATTCAACATAGGCCACATGTGTATCATTGTGTATAACCATTCCACAATACTCATGTTATGAAAGACTAACTATATTTCGCTCCTTCCTATCTTATACCCCTTTGCTCTATTTTCTCCCTTGACCCTGTCCCTTTTCAAAAGGGATTAATTTGATTACCTCCTCCCCCATCTGCCCTCCCTTCTATCATGCCCCCCTTTTTATCTCCTTCCTCCTTCTTTCCTGTGGGGTAAGATATCCAATTAAGTATGTATGGTATTCCCTCCTCAGGTCAAATCTGATGAGAGCAAGATTCATTCATTACCCCTCACCTGCCTTCTTTCTCTTCCTACAAAACTTCTTTTCCTTGCCACTTTTATACAAGATAATTTTCACCATTCTATCTCTCCCTTTCTGCCTCTCTCAACATATTCCTCTCTCATCCCTTAATTTGATTTCATTTTTTTAGATATCATCCTTTCATATTCAACTCACCCTGTGCCCTCTGTCTATATATATATATATATATGTGTGTGTGTGTGTGTGTGTGTGTGTGTGTGTGTGTGTGCGTGCATGTATGTATATTCCATTCAGCTACACTAATACTGAGGTCTCATGAATTATATACATCATCTTTCCATGTAGGAATGTAAACAAAACAGTTTAACTTTAGTAAGTCCCTTATGATTTCTCTTTCTTGTTTGCCTTTTCATGCTTCTCTTGATTCTTGTGTTTGAAAGTCAAATTTTCTATTCAGCTCTGGTCTTTTCACTGAGAAAGCTTAAAATTCTTCTATTTTGTTGAAAATCCATATTTGGCCTTGGAGCATGATACTCAGTTTTCCTGGGTAGGTGATTCTTGGTCTTAAGCCTAGTTCCATTGACCTCTGAAATATCATATTCCAAGCCCTTCAATCCCTTAATGTAGAATCTGCTAGATCTTGTGTTATCCTTCTTGTGCTTCCAAAATACTCAAATTGTTTCTTTCTGGCTGCGTGCAGTATTCTCCTTGATCTGGGAGCTCTGGATTTTGGCAACAATGTTACTAGGAGTCTTCTTTTTGGGATCTTTTTTCAGGAAGATGTTGGTGAATTCTTTCAATTTCTATTTTACCCTCTGGCTCTAGAATATCAAGGCAGATTTTTGAAAGATGATATCTAGGCTCGTTTTGATCATGGCTCTCAAGTATTCCAGCAATTTTTAAATTATCTCTCCTGTATCTATTTTCCAGGTCAGTGGCTTTTCCAATGAAATATTTCACATTGTCTTCCATTTTTTCTTTCCTTTGGTTCTGTTTTATATCTTGATTTCTCATAAAGTCACTAGCTTCCACTTGCTCCAATCTAATTTTTAAGGTAATATTTTCTTCAGTGGTCTTTCGGATCTCCTTTTCCATTTGGCTAATTCTGCCTTTCAAGGCATTCTTCTCCTCATTGGCTTTTTGGAGCTCTTTTGCCATTTGAGTTAGTCTATTTTTAAGGTGTTATTTTCTTCAGTATTTTTTGGGTCTCCTTTAGTAAGTCATTGACTTGTTTTTCACAGTTTTCCCACATCACTCTCATTTCTCTTCCCAATTTTTCCTCTAGTTCTCTAACTTGCTTTTCCAAATCCTTTTTGAGCTCTTCCATGGCCTGAGACCAGTTCATGTTTTTCTTGGAGGCTTTTGATGTAGGCTCTTTGACTTTGTTGACTTCTTCTTGCTGTGTGTTTTGGTCTTCTTTGTTACCAAAGAAAGATTCCAAAGTCTGAGTCTGAGTCTGAATCTGAATCTGTATAAAAGTGGCAAGGAAAAGAAGTTTTGTAGGAAGAGAAAGAAGGCAGGTGAGGGGTAATGAATGAATCTTGCTCTCATCAGATTTGACCTGAGGAGGGAATACCATACATACTTATGCCTGGCCATATTCCCAACCAACTAACTTGACCCTTGAGTTTTTCATTGGGTTATGACTGCTTGTGGAGTAGAGAGTACTTTGTCCCAAGCTTGAAGGGCTGTGCTGTTTTTTTTCAGAGCTTTTCTGCATAGCAAGCTCTGCCACACCAGTGCTCCTCCTACCCCAAGAACCGCCAACCTGGACCAAGACTTAGATCTTAAGTAGGCTCTACACTCCTGCTCTGATCTGCCACTTAATTCCTCCCAGCAGGTGGGCCTGGGGCCAGAAGCAACTGCAGGTGTAGTTCTGTAGCTACACCGCCTCTGATGCTTCATGGCCAGTGGCTGAACTGTGAACTCCTGAACTCCTTTGACTCTGTCCCTGCAGTTTTTCCCCACTAACCTTCTATGTTGTCTTCGGTGTTTGTGGGTTGAGAAGTTTGGTAACTGCCACAGCTCACTGATTCAGGCCGCTACGGCCTGTTCTGCCTGGCTCCAGGGTCTGATTGTTCTGGGCACAGCCCATGCTAGGCTCTGTTCCACTCTGCTCCCAGCTCCATCCTAGCCTGTCCTAGCCTATTTTTGTGGGTTCTGCAGTTCTAGAATTTGTTCAGAGCCATTTTTATAGGGTCCTGGGGGAGAGCTTTAGGCCAATCCCTGCTTTCCAGCCACCATCTTGGCTCTGCCCCCTAAGATTGCATTTCACTGTGATGTGCAATTAATAACTTGAGATCCACTTATAAAAATTAAAACAATGCTTTGTTCAAAATGATTTATTTAATATAAACTGAATATTGTAGTAATAATAGTAAATCATGTTAGCATCACATTCAGGTTCCAGTGTGTAAAGAAGTATGAAGAGAAGAATGAGAGGGTTTTTTGGAGGGCAACAAAAGGCTGCCTTAAAGACAAATCTTTCTACTATGCCACTTCAATGCTTTGAATCCAACACTAACTACTATGGACTAAAGCAATAAAGGTTGAAATGGAAATGAAAATTGGGTGGGGGAGGGAAAGGACAGGGTAATCATGGGGGGCTTGAGTAGGTGAGCCCCAAAATCTTTTCTGGATCTAATGTTTCACGATTGTATTGATGAGGTCAGGGAATCATATGTTTTTAGGGGTGCTCGAGACCCCAAAATACCAATATGCTGGGTCCTGTTCGAATGAATTCTACTCAATCCTTCTCATAGCCAAAGAAAGACAAAGTTTATTACAGATTTGCCATATTGTGTTGTCTTAAGATATCTCACCATTTGTCAAGCTCCTTTTCACAAGCTGGCCAGATTTCCTCTGGAGGCAAAATGAAACTTATATACAGAAAGATTGTGGGAGGGATCTAGGGTGGTCCTGGGGTGATTGGAGAAGGGGTTTAGGGAGGGTCTTGAGGAGGAATCTAAGGAGATACTTGATTGGACTTGGGTGAGGTCAGACTCCAGGAACCAAGAGAATGGGATTAAGGGTGGGAAGTAGTGGAAGGCTACCTGGAGATAACAGACAATGTAAGGCTAGGCTAGTTTAGGGGCAAAAGATTTGGGCATAGCCATTTTGATAAGATCAAGGGTACAAACTAGAAAGACAATGGAGGGCTATGCTAGCTTAGAGATTTGGGCCTAGCCACAATGGAAGGCTTATGGCTTCAGGCTAAAGCCTCATCAAGTGGGAAGATTCCAGGAGAGTTGAAGGGGGCTCCCACAGTCTAAACCCCATCTGTATGATTCTATAAATTATTTATTGTTAGCTTCTTGCATGAACCGATAACTAGGTAGTTGTCAGACAAAGGTCCCCAGGTAGAGGGACCTTGAAATACCAGGCATCTATAGCCTGCAAACTCTTTGATGATCTTTCAGAATAGAAACTCAACATAACCATAATCAAACAATCTGCCATTACTGCTTTATCTTATTCTATTCCCTATGACCTGACCTCAGCACTTTGGGATCCTGATCTTATCTTTGAACACTGATTCTCTCTAGGGCTCTTTCTGAACTAGATAAAGAGACAGATTTTAGATCAATATAAGTGTGTGTGGGGGGGGAGGTGGTTCCTAACAATGAGAGCTGCTCAAAAAAATGGAAGAGGCTAATGATGACATAGTGAATGCCTACTCACAGAATATATTCAAGCAGAGGCTAGATGATGCCGATTATAAAGGGGGAAGGGATTGGATTTGGTGACTGTTAAAATCTCTTACAATAAAATGTTTCAAGGAGCTTTCCAAACCAGGAAAACTGTCTTAAATTCCTTGTGTAAGTTCCAGCTGATATATCTTGAAAAATTGAGTCTGGTTGTGGGATAGCCTGGAAAGGGGCCATTCACTACATTTTGCCAACGTTGAAGAGGATTTCTAATGCCACATGTGCTGGGCTTCCTTTCTCCTCTATCTCACTGCCTCTGATGGGATGATGGGACCTGGACTCCTAAAAGGAAAAGACCAAGTCTCTGAAAGCAACCCATCCCCTGAACTCCCCCTCTTTCCTGGAACTGGTGTTTTGCCTGAGGCATCTAGTTCACCCCAAACAAGCCAGATCCTCAATAATCCTTTTAACTACCCTTTAACTGTGGCTCTCAGACTGCTTAACTCCTTTCATTATCTTCACCTGGCCCACCCCAGGCTATTACTCCTTAATCCCATCTAGACACTTTCTTTGTTGCCCCAGGACCTTAATTCCATCCAGATCTTCTCACTATCCTTTTTTCGTATATAATTACCAATTTACCCCCATGGAATTGCTCAAATTCACTTAGAGTCTACCCTACTTCTAATGGCATCACAAATAAACCTTGCTACTTTGACTGAAAGAAAGCTTGTGTAATTGAATTCTTTCCAGACAGACCCCCTGTACCTTTCATTTTGGGGTTCGCAGCACCCCAAACTGCAATACCTCTTCAGTGACTCCTTATATCAATACCAACAGTAAAGAAACCCTTCTTTAGATCACACTATCTTCACACAGTTCCTAGGAACACAGTAAGGTTAAGGTTTTTGAGAAGAGGCCCTAAGATATGTCAAGTTCAAGCAAGTTCATAGGACTATCAGGTGATGAATGAAAAACCCCAAGAGACAAAGTCTCTGGGTAATTAATAATCAATGTATTAATTAGGCTAGATGACAATCAATAAATTTATGGTCAGTGGTTTCTCTTGGTAACCAAAGACAAGTCCATGGAGATCCTGAAAGCCTTCAGTTCCTCCTGCTGAGAACATAGCTTGATCAGGAGACTCAGCTGCCTCCAGCAATCTGGATAGGGGAATGTATCTCCATCCAGACTATTCTGGTAGGTTTTCTCCTTCATGAGCTGGTTCACCCTAAACTCTAATGA
This sequence comes from Trichosurus vulpecula, assembly GCF_011100635.1. NCBI lineage: Eukaryota > Metazoa > Chordata > Mammalia > Diprotodontia > Phalangeridae > Trichosurus > Trichosurus vulpecula. Next base: position 285,167,786 of record NC_050574.1, on the reverse strand, counting down.
AGGAGTACAAGGGCAGAGGCTCATATCCCCCAGCTAATAATTCACCCAAACTAAATTCTGTTTACACTCTAAAGGGAAGTTAGGTCTCCTACTTGGGTGGAGTCCCACTCAAGATTAAATATCACGGACCTTGAGGGCTAGGACTTTTTACAGGGGCTGGGCCTTAAATGAGGAAACAAAGGAGAAAAGCTGAGATCATAATTTAATAATTGGTTATTAATTAATATAATTAATTAGAATCAATAGAATAAATTAATAGAATAATTTCTCTCATAGGAACATTTTTTTTTGTGAAAATGTCAACAGAGAAAGTAAATTGAGCTTCAGATGAGGATACAATAACCATTTTACAGCATTTTACAATAAAACTATTTCCCTATGATCAACTTGTCAACAGGTCCTTAAGGCAGTGTGCTATAGTGGATGAGGTACTAAACTTGATGTCAAAAAGATCTGGCTACATTTTCTTATACCCGATACTTTAGGTGAGTTTTGAAGGAATTGTCTAAATCTCACCTTCTACAAAAAGGGCTTTCTGCCTTCTCTCAACTGCTAGCATAACATCTACCCTACTACAATTAAAAATTGATTTTTATTTACTTTTGCCTACATTTTGCGTTTCCTTATGATAGCATGCGTTATCAGAGCCCCCTTCTCCTCACAAGTAGAATGTATGCTTCTTGAGGTCAGGAATTATTTTTGTCTTTGTATATTCCCAACACTTAGTAAAATTCCTGGCACATAGTAATGGCTTGATAAATGCTTGTTAAATTTGACTGAATCTCTCCACTGCTGTGAGCTCCATTGATTCCATCCTGGCCCCCAGAATTATTGTGTTTTCTGGATATGCCCTTGATTAATCAGTTAATCAATTAATGCCACAAGCTTGCTCCTTTCTCAATGCTTTTTGCATGCATTTTCCCCCACACTCTTATGGATAGATATTAAATCAATGAGCATTTATTAAATGTCTGTTTTGTGCCAGGCGCTATTCTAAATGCTGCAGAGACAAAGAAAAAAAGAAGTCCCTACTCTTAGAGACCTCACAGTATAATAGGGGAGACAATACACAAACAACTATATGCAAATAAACTATATAGAGGATACACTGGAGATAATCTCAGAGGGAAGTCACTAAGATTAAGGAGGACTGGGAAGGGCATCTTGCTAAAGGTGGACTTTAGATGAGACTTGAAGAAAGTCCCAGAAGTCAGGAGACTTTCTGGTTAAAAAGCTTTGTGAATGAATAAGCTTGATGAGCTCATTCCTTGGTATCCCAATATGACTTGGTTTTCCTAGCTAAGACTGAGACTCTAAATCCTTAACATGCCCTGACCACACAGGAGAAGCAGCAAGTAGAAGGGCTGAGCTTCAATGGGCCCTGACAGCCAAAATCGGCTCTGACCGAAATGCCTTTCATAAATGTTTCTTCTGTGAAGGATGCAGAATGTTTTTTATTATTCACTCAACTGCCTTTCTTGTGCCACCTAGGTTTTCATTTAAAAAAGGTCTCAGACTAAAATGGAAGAAGTAGTTCATGATCCTCTGACCTTGTCAATAGTTTTAAAGTAGCGGTTCATATCAATACTGATTTATGGTATCGATTGAAGCACAACTACCCTAGAATCACCAGTGTACAATACCCCATTTACAATGAAAGTATGAATTACTTAATCTTGCTGCCTCAGTTTATTTCCCTGTTAAATAACACTTGTACTATCTATCTATATCATTGAGGAAGTTAATTAATATTTATAAACCCCTCTGAGCACTGAAAATATTTGAGAAATGGCATTATGCCGTTGAAGATTACAATTACCACATCCAAATGGGATAGAGAGCCTGTAAGACGTTAACATATGTAAGCAAAATATGAATTGTGGGCACAATCATTACAATTATTATTCTATTTTCATTGAGCCTCTTTTAAAAGATGCTTGAGGTGATTTGCCAACTTTAAATTACTGGAATGATTGAAAAGCCTTGCAAAGGTCTCTTGCAGAAGGCAAGTAAAAACGAACACCAGGGATGTCGACAAGAATGCTGATTTCATTTATTGTTTTTTTTTTTTTTTACTATTTCTATACTTCCTTGGGGGATGTGCAGGCTGGTTTAAAAAAAGAAACATTATTTGCATTCCTTTTTGGGAAATGATTTATGATTCTGAATGAATTCTTATATTGCCTTGACAATTTATATAATAATAATAGCTCACATTTAAATAGAGGTTTAAGGTTTGCAAAGTACTTTACATTCATTATCTCCTCTCATAGGATCACAAATTTGGAGATGGAAGCAGCCTTAGAGATCATTTATTTCCGCACTCATTTCCCAGACAAGAAAACTGAGGACCAGAGAAGCCTACAGGTAGTCAACTGAATTGTCAAATATTGAACCTAGGTCCTTTGACTTCAAATGGAACTGTTCATTACACTAGGCTATTTCTTTTTTTTTTTAACTTAAGGATATTTTTGTGCTGTCAGCTAGCTTTTCTGACATCCCCAGTACAATGCTTAATGTTTATTGAATTGCATTGTGGAATTCTTTAATTATTTCATTATGTATTTATTGAATGCCTACTGTGTGCAATGAATGAAGTGCAGAGCTGGGAAAACATAAACATGAATAGTTGCCCTCAAGGAGCTAACAGTTCACTTAAGAAAAGGAAGAAGATCCTTCGGAGGCTATAGTAGAGGGACATTACCTTCCTCCTATCCTTCCCTCCCAAAAAAAAGTACATAAACATTATTTTGGATTTCATTGCTACTTACTTTATTCCCATTGTCATTGTCATTTTTGAGATTTCTTTGAACCCCTTCAGAGTGAAGAGCATGCAAAGGAAGAGTTTTAAGGATTCCTGCTTTTATAAATATTGGGATTTCTATTACCAGGTGTTTTCACTTCAGGCTTACTGGCAGTGACAGCAAAAACTTCAGGTGTGGAAGGTCTACAATCCAAGTGCTTTCACAACTCTGAAGTAGAAGTAATCTCCAGATCTGCTTTGAAAGAATCCTTAGGCTGTTGCAAAGAGGGTTTGTAAGCCCTCCAAAGGAAAATCATCTGATGGCTTTAACTAATGATACCAATGTGTTCCTCTTGTGACTTTCCTTGTAACTTTGTATATTGGACAAAGAAGTCTTCAAATGAGGATAATTCTCTTTGGAGCCACTAGAATTCTTCAAGTTCCTGGTTTCATTTTTAGGATATCTATCCATGTTGAAAAGAATTTGATCTTCACATCAATCCTGAGAGATGAATTCTAATGTTAACCCTATTTTATAGATGAGAAAAGCAAGGTTTGAGGGATTGGTGACTTGCCTAGGATCACACAGCTATTTTTTTAAATTTAATTTCAATTGAACTTAAATGAACTTAACAATATTAAATACATATAACACACTCAAAAAGCCTAATAACAGTTGTGGCAATGGAATTTATTCATGTTTGAATTGTGGTAGGAGCAACGGACTTTTAAACTGCAAGGAACCTTGGAGGTTTTCTAGTCCAATTATTTGGCTCATGAAGAATTAGGTTCCAAAGTGGTTACATGAGTTATTCCCCAGTATAAAGCAGGTATTAAGTTAGAGAACCAGGGATTTAAGTCAATTTTTGTGACTCTACCTGTCTTTGATCTCTGTAACTCGGCTATGGGATGGTAATGATTACTTCTTTCTGGGGACTAGTATCATTAAATGTGAGTGTCTCTTTTGCTGGCTGTAAGGGCAAGCAAAGTGTGACTTTTTACTGGTTTTTCTTTTGGAGTGCTTCTTAGCACTAAGGCAATCAAGTGCCTTTGATTGAGTCTTTCCTTTGTTTGTAGGAAGGCCCACACCCTAATTAGGTCACAAGAGGTGTGAAGCTCTCAGGCCCTGAAAAAGAGTATATATACTCTGAGGGTAGCTGTTAAGCTAGAACTCTCAAAACTGAGAGGAGAGGTTTCTCTTTGGGGCTTACTCACTAGAACAGTGTCCTGTGATTTGACCAGATGAGACTCTGGATAGCCACTAAGAGCCTCCCAGCTTTGAAAACCCAGATGTTGGTGCTTCTCTCTCTGGTAACTATGTATGTATAGCTTCAGTCAGACATCTAGAAGCCTGTCTGTTGATTTGTGTTATTTTTCTCTGCTTGTAATTCCTGCTTGTAATTTCTGTTTGCACTTGCTCTGAAGTCCGGGGTGCTGGCTTTTCCTCCTGAACTAAGTGGATGATATATGTGTGTTTGATTAAAGTGAGATTGTAAACCCCTTAAAGTTTCTTTCCTTAGAAAAGCAGATCAAAGAACCTGTGCTAGCAGCCCTCCTATGTGCTGGTGTTATTGGTCTTACACAGCCACAGTAGTGACAAGTGGTGTTGTTACACTTGGGCAGGATAAGTAATGACTGCAGGACAGGAATGGAAATAAGAAAAAAAGAGATTCCTATTTCACCTCTCCTTTCAAACAGCAAGAATTTTTAGTACATCATGTACCCAGCATTATGCTAGGTAACCTTTATTATCACTACCATGTTTGAACAATCATAGTAGCCTTCTCATCTGGTCTCATTGTCTTCAGTCTCTCTTTCCTATAGATACTCCATACCATCATCAGATTAATCTTCCTAAAACACAATTTTCATCATATGCTTCAACTGCTCAAAAATCTTTATCAACTTCCTATAGAATTATGTCCAGCTTCCTAAATTCATGGCCTTCTAGGTCCTTTAAAATCTGACCACAGACTGCTTTCGCACAGAGCTAAAAGGGAACTGATCAATCATGTCATTCTATGAAGTTTGGATTCAAAGGGCCACACTTGAGGACCTATAGGGCCACATGTGGCCTCAAGGCCATAGGTTCCCCCCCCCCGATCTAGTCTAACCTAATTTTATTCTCTTGGAAGATAAAAGTGTGGTCTAAAATTTGATGAGATTAAACCAGAGGCTCATATCACATTTTACAATGTATCATACTTGTGAGTGCCACAAATCTGTATAAAGCATGTTCTGTGTACATCTATGATTTGCATATTGTAAGTTCCTTGAGAGCAAGAATTGGGTCATTTTTCATGTTTCTTTCTTCAGTATCTAGCATAGTGCCTTGAACATACTTTTTGGTTGAATTATAGAAGAGTGAAGAGAATGTTGCCTTTTTATTCAGAGATTTTGTGGTGAAATTCCATCTCAATGACCCTGAGTAGTTCCCTTTAGCTCTTAGTTCTTCATCTATAAAATGGGAGCTTTGCACTGATGACCTCTACAGTAACTTCCAGTTCTATGTCTACAATGACATGATATTTGAGAGTATTGACCTACTCCTCCTTAACGCCCTCTCTCCTTACTTTAACAGAATACATCTTTTTCTAGTTCTATTACAATCAGTCTTTCTCTGGCTTCTGTACATCTTCTGACCCTTTAAGGTAAGTGTTTCCTAGAGTTCTGTCCTTGGCCCTCTCCTTTTTCTCCTCTACATTCTATCCTCCAGCAATTTTAATTTCCTTACACGGCTTTGATTCATACCTCTATGCAAATGACTACCAAATCTATACCTCCACTTTGAACCTCACTTACAAGCTCCAGATTCATATCTCTAAAAGCCTATGGGACTTTTCCACCTAGATGTCTTGTTGGTGTTTCAACTTATCAAAAATCAAATTTAGTATCTTTCCCTTGAACACACTCATCCTTCTACTAATTTCACTATTTCTACCTGTGCAACCAACACTTATCTAATATTCCATATTTTAAATTCCAGCCTTATTATCTAACTCTTTTCTTTTTCTCAACTCTCCTATACAACTGGTAATTAATTCATGTTAATTCTGCCTTTGCAACATGTCTCATATCTATCCTTTCTTCTCTATTTCTGTTAAAACCAGATTATTGCAATAGATGACTAAGGTCTTTCCAACTGTACTGTCTCCAATCCATCCTTCGTACCAATGTCAGACTAGTCTTCCTCCGTGCTATCCTGCTTTTCTTACCTGAGTTTTTTTCCTCACAGTTTTCTATACCTGAAATGCCTTGCTTTTCTCTATTTACTACTTTCTATAGCCATATATACTTCATCATCTTTTAAAACCCAACTCAAATGTCTACTATTCCATAAGATAATCTCTAACACTCCTCAGGTGGTTTTGTAGCATGTTGTTTGTAACTTTCTAATAAATTTATCATGTGCAAAATATATGTGTGTATACATACACATATATGTATGCATATATACATACAGTATCTATGATTCTGTGGTATTCCCACTAACTATGACACATAGACAGACAGACAGATAGATAGATAGATAAGAATATCCCAAATAGGGTCATGAAGAATTGGACACAACCAAAATGACAACAAAAAGATATATATATATATATATATATATATATATATATACACACACACACACACACACACACACATACATATATACATATATATGTGTATATATATATACATATATATGTATGTATGTATGTATATGTGAAAATGGGTATTATAGAATCACAGATACTCGAAGATTCATGAGACTTCAAAAGCCATTTGTTCCAACCTATATCTTGCCAAGAAACCCACCTACAAAAGTTCCAACAGGCTATCATCTAGACGTATCATAAAATGCTCCACTGGAGATGGGGGAGGACACATGTATTATTCTGTCTAGATTCTAACTATTTTGGGGGGTAAGGATTCTGTCAGCTAAACTTTGTTTCTTTTTCAACATCAAACATATGTTCTGTGCACAACAGGTCCTCAATAAATATTTGTTCCATTGCATTGTATCATATTGTATTGTGTGGATAAATTGGGCCATATCATAATACTCCCCTGCACAAAATTCTTTACTGCTTTTCTGTTGTCTACAAAATAAAAGTCCAAACACCTTCACCTGGCATTCAAAGCCCTATGCAATCTGGACACTGCAGCCATATATGCTCTTTTTCATCCTTCAAACATTTCCTACCATTTCTTAACTTTGTACTTCAGTTCACTAGTATGTCCTTTAACCCTGGGGTGTCCTTCCTACCCTTAATTCAGCTAGTGAATTCCTAACCAGGCTTTAAAGACTAATTCAAATTCCACTTCCTTCAGAAAACCTTTCCTGATTCCTTGTAATGGTAATGTGAATTTGAAGATCTTTCCCATCCATGAATAGGCCCATGTTACCTGCTTACATCACAGGAAGTCTAAGTCACATGTGGTAGAAGGAGCTTGCTGAAGTTGAGGAACAGGGAAGGGTGGAGCAGGAAATGGTCAGAGCAGTTAGAGCTGAGGGAGAGAGATGAGGTGTGCTAGCTGTGCTGTGAGTGAGTTTGTGGGAAGGCCCAAGCAGGGGGGAGGGTTGTGGAATAGAGTGGCTCTCTGCTGTGATAATGTGTATTAACCTCTGTGCTATTGTATAGATTGGACTCACTGATTTTGGGATTGAGTTTTTTGGCATCTGAATAAATGTTTTGCTTCCATCCTCTATATGGAGAGTCTGTTATATTTTGTGATTCAGAACCATTCCATCATATTCATAACAATCACAACCATTGAGAATATTGCCTTGGCGATATATTCCTTCAGGGGGTAATGACGATATTCCCACTCAGACATCACCGAGGACTTCGTTTTGCTCTTAATCAACCTATCATGTAATATTGTATATCCCAATTAATCTAATGTATGTCCTAATACAATTTAAGCTTTTGAGGGCAGGGTCTGTTTCATTTGTGTATTTGTGACTGACACATAATAGGCACTCAATAACCCATTGCTGATTGGCTGGTTTTAGTGCGTTAGCTAGAGCTCTGCATACAGTAGATATATAATAAATGTTTGCTTAATTCCAATCAATCATTAATAGTATACATAATAGGTGCTCAATAAATATCTGTTAATTGATTGAATAAGAGAAGAGATGTGTCTTGTTTTTTCCCCAATCAAACAACAATTTACTTTGGTTACTTGGTTTAGAGAATTTCCCTGTGGCCCTTAGGAGTGAATACTATAAACATCGCACTCAAAATAATGTGTGTCAGGGAAATCAAAGCAATACGTGTCAGACAGAAGGAAATATGTATCAATTCATTAAACAAATCTCCCAGGAGCATAATGTGAAAAGCCTTCCCTGGTAAAGCTGTGCAAACAGTTTTTGCGCATAAAGGAGAACCATTAGAATATCTTTCTGCCAACCTAGTCATCTACTTTTTTTTTCTACTCTGACTCAACTTACACTTGAAGCAAAAGTAGCTTTCTATTAAGTGCCACTAATTTGCATTTCACAGTGCCAAATGAAAGAAACATGAACCAATTTTGTTGTGGTGCTGATGAAAATTTTGATGGGTAATTGACAGTAAAAAGATTAGAATGACAAGTTGTTCCAGCCATCCTCTGTCTTACTGGGTTTTCTGTTACATGAACTGGAAAGTTTGGGTAGCATATTCAATCAGGAAACAAAATACTGCCAGTAGGATAGAATCTTTGATCTCTCTCCATATGCTAGTTATTTTTCCTACTTCCAAAGTGCTCCTGGGGGGTTGATAATAATGTGTTCATGGTATGGTTATACAATTAAAAGTACTACTATATGGATGAATGGATAGATAGATGGATCAACAGATATATAATATGAACTAAACCTGTCATTTCACTTCTATAGGATGTTCCCAGGTGACAAACTCCCTCTACCAATACAGGTTGGCACTTTCTGTAAAACTTATAGCCTTAGGGAGTTGTCATAGAGCACAGAGAGGTTAAATGACTCATCCCACCTCACTCCCATGCTTATATTTACGGATATTTAGGGATAGAAGGGACTTAGATGCCATTGTGTTTAACCTACTTGTTTTATAAATAAAGAAACTAAGGTACAATGTCTGAGGCATGATTAGAACTAAGGTCTTTCTGACTCTAAGGCATGCTCTCTACCCACTATACCATATTTCTTCTGTGTGTGTATGTAACCATATATTTGTGTATGCGTATGTATGCATGTATGCACATATCTACATACATATGTGTACACACTACATATATAGACAGATATATAATGATAGATAGATAAATAGATAGATAGATATGTATATATGGAGAGATATCATGGCGACATTCTAGGATGCTGTTTCTGAAGAGGGATATTACAAAATTCTTCTCCACATTTCACAAAAACTGACCATTAAAATTGTTTAATGTTTATGGTAGACTCTTGCTACGTGTATTTGATAATATGTACTGGGATAAAGGTAGAAGGGAGGGAATGGGATTCTTTTAAAAAAAACACAATAAAAACAGTCTTCAATAATGTTAAGGTGTTATATCTCCAAAGTCTAGTCATCACTATACTTGAAGGTGAACAGAATGGCCTATGGACTGTGTGGTCATAATAACTTCAGAAGTCTACTTACTAATGTTTTGAGGGAATATAACCTGCAGGAATACAATTCATACATATGTGGTAAAAAAGCTCAAATTATTGAAGAAGATCAAATATAATATATAGTGGGAAAATGATGGCTTTAGAGGCATCTATGTTGGATTGTATTCAAATCCAAGCTCTGCTACTTACTGGGTGTATGACCTAGGAAAGTTATTCAACCTTTATGAGTTACAACTTCCTTGTCTATGTGATGAGGGGGTTAGATTAGATGACTTCTGATATCCTTACCATCTCTAAATATAGCTTCCATGTAAAGATAAAGAAGCTTTCTGCAGGTGGATTTCAGAAAAACCTGGAAAGACTTATATTAACTGATGCTGAGTGAAGTGAGCAGAACCAAGAGAATGTTGTACACAGTAATAGCCAGGCTGTGTGATGGCTAACTTTGATAGACTTAGCTCTTCTCATTAATGCAAGGATCTAAGACAACTCCAAAAGACTCATGATGGAAAATGCTATCCATACCCAGAGAAAAAACTATGGAGTCTGAATGCAGATGGAAGCATATTATTTGTTCTCTCCCCTTTTGCTTTTTGTTTTTTCTTTCTCGTGGTTCCTCCCCTCCATTCTAATTCTTCTTTGCAACATGACTAATGTAAAAATAAGTTAATAACAATGAATATATAAAGTCTATATCAGATTGCACACCGTTTTGGGAAGGGGGGAGGAAAGGGAGGTGGAGAAAATTTAAAACTCGAAAGCTTATGGAAGTGAATGTTGAAAACCAATAATTAATTAATTAAAAGAAACTTTCCACATGCTCAGGTCTATATTCATTGGGTTTTTTTTGAAAAATATTAAGACCTCTAAAAAAAAGGATGAACAATTCCGAATAAAAGATTAAGACTGGACTGTTTTCATGACAAAAAGGTTATTTGCAATATCTCAGTACTTATTCCCATTGTTCTATGATCTCATCTATGAGCACCCTCCCTCCAAATATAAGAATCACAACTCATACTTGCCTTCTTACCCTATGAGCCACTTGTTCATGTAATCAGATCATAAAGGTAAAGTTAGAAGGGACCTCAAATGCCATCTACCCTGATCACCTCATTTTATAGATGAAGAAACTGAGGCCCAGGAATGTTAATTGACTTGCTCAAAGTCCCCCAAGTAGTGAATATCAGAGGGGAGATTAAACCTGTGCCCTCTCACTGCAGATCCCTAATTAAATAGTTCCTGCTATTATTGTAGGTGAAGAAACAAACTAAAAATGAGGTATGGGGAAGATTTTAAGATTAGTCCCATGGGGGAACAGATGACCGATGAAATGACCATGTCCATGAACAAAAGAGGGCCCTTCCTAAAGCAAGAACATCCTCCAGTGTTGAGGCAAGATTAGATTAGAGCACAATTTTGATGTTAATTTCCTTGGGTGAATTTAAAACAAAATGTGAAGTGGATGGGGCTGATTTAAAGGCATGATATTTTCATACTATCAAATGACTACTTTTGAAAATTTTCAGTTGATTTATTGGTCTAAAAAGAACATTTGATGAGCTCATTTATTGTCCCACCTCCCCCAGCTGTGACTCACTCAGTATTTTGTTTATTTCCTTGGGAAGAGTTAACAAAATAGTGACTAGCACTGACTTATGAAGACTCTGTTTGTAGCTTCCAAATGTAGAAAAATATACATACAATGTGATTAATAGGCAGAACCAGAGCTACCAAGAGTTCCATCTTCTCTGAAAATAGAGCTTAATAAAATGACAGTGAAGTGATTTCCTCTTTCCCAACAATACTCCCAGCTTTTTGCTTTCTCTTTATTTTTCCCTTTTTCTAGAATTAGGAGATTTCAAGAGACCTGAAATATGAAATGAAATGGAATGTGTCAGTGCTATAAATCTTTATAAAACAGCTACATAGACCCGTGATAGGAATTAATCTTTCTTGAATTCCTTTTAGTCATTTGGCATTGAAAATGAGGATGTGTATGGTGGTTAAGGGAAGGAGGGAGAGAGTAATACTGTCATGCCTTGCACCAAAGGAAGCAAACTTTCTCAATTCTTCCCTATTATTCTCACTGTTAAATACTATCTGTCTATGCAGCTTCCCTTCCATAAGGAAACCAAATTGGACAAACAACTGCTTTGTTACCAGAAGTTAAAAAGACATTTCTCTCTCAATGAAAAAACTTTTCTTTTTTCATGAATAGTTGCAGCTTTTGGCAAAATTTTAAACCATGCCAAAGATTTTTCAAAGCAAAAGTCAGTGGGTCTAAAGATATGAATGATAAAGGCATTTGCCTGGATTGAACCCTGAAAACTTTAAGGTTGACATTTGATATTCAAATGAGAGTCCCTTAAATTCCTTTACCTTGCTCTTTTAAAAAATAACAATAATCATCAGGATGATGGTTTTCATCCTTGAAAAGCATTTCTTGAAGTGGAGTTTTGCTGCTTGGTATGCAGACTAGATGCCAACCATATTCCACTTGGATGCTGATGTCTTATTACTTTTATTTCTTATATCTTTTCAGGGGCACACAGTTTCATAGTGTGTAAAAAGCTCTGTGTGTGCCACTAATGATATGAGATTAAAATAACCCCTACAGTATTCTGTTGCAGAGGCATCTATTGACCCATTCAGAAAGCTATTCTCAATAAATACTGTTTTCATTGGAAATGTACAAGATGAAAAAATTCTATGCACATGCTTGACTATAAATGCCATTCCACTTTAGAGAAAATAAATAAAGGAGGCTCAGGAGAAATTATGTAAAGTATCCAACTTTCATTTATAATTTACCTCTATTAAATAAACCATTCTCTTTTCTCAATGGGGGCCTAATCTTCTGTGTTTGGTTGGTTTTATTTTCATTTCATGCTGGATTTGTATATATGAAAAATCCAAAATCTGAAGTTTGAATTAGTTGTCAGTTGCAATGACAAAAGTGAAAATGACCAGTTATACTAGAGAAGACCTCCTGGATGTCATAAGCATTATTCTAGTAAAAAAATGACTCATTCCCATTCAATGTTAATTCAATGACCATTTTCTATTTAATTACTCTGTATTTCAGATTGCCTCTTACACAATCTTATTTGCATAGATCCTGTTGCTCTTTCAAATGTGCAAGCAAAAAATACAAACATCTTACCAAGAATAATTGATGTGCTTCAGTGATAGTAATAGGAACTGAAATTTAAATAGGACTTTTTGGTTTTGAAAGCACTTTACATATATTCTCACTTAACACTTACAACAACTGTAATGTTGGTGCAGATATTGTTTTACTTATCATAACAAGGCGATATTTGAGTCTGGGTTTTTTTCCTGACTGCAGGTCCAACTTTCTAGCTACTCTGCTATGGGACATTCAGCAGATTCCCCCAAAGTGTAAATAAATAGAAGTTGGTTGGTAATTGATGATAGAAGATAAAATATGTGGCAAACAAGTTATCTTCATCTATTTGCCAGTTCTCAATGTGTCTTAGCATTCAATTTTTAAAACTCTGGATTTTGAAACCAGAGACAACAAATGAGACAGAGCCAGAGATAAAGTTGTAAAGCTTTAGGCACTGCACTATACTTGGAATCAGGAAAAACTGGGTCCAAATCCAACTTTCTATACTTACTAGTTGCGTGACTCTGGGCAAGTCACTTAACTTTTGTCTACCTCAGACTCAATGGTCCTGAGACATTGAAAACTGACTTTAATTCTATTTTTTAACATATTCTCCCATGATTTATGAGTTTAAACACTTTTATCATGAAACTTTACCTCCAACTACATTCCCCAGAGTGTATGGGGTGTTCAGGCAAAACTAGCTCAGGGGACTTAAATTCAATTTGATTCAAATCAAGTTTATTCAATCAAAGCCAGTAGAAACTACACCCATATCTGCAGACTAATCTTATCACCTGAAGATTACTCTCATCTCCCAATGAGAAAATAATGGGGAGGAGCTGAAGTGATTCTTAACCTACCTCCTCATTAAAATGTCTACCAATTGGGATTCTTACTCAGAAGAGATCCAAATGATGTACTTTCAGGACAATCAAGAAGGAAGGCACACCTATGTTAAATAGACCCTATCAGCCCTCACTTGGGGTGGATGGTCTAACCAAGGTAGCTATTCACCCACTTTGTTGACAGCCATAGGTGACACTGTTAATCATTAATAAAGGGCTTTTTCTTGGAGTCCTATACTTTAAACTATGGTTATTAAATTTACATGAGACAGCCCCTAAGTGCCTTTCATCTTTAAACTATGATCCCATTATATTAATTTTCAATTTTATTTTTTTTCCTTTCAGAATTGTTTTTCTGAACACTAACTTTCTAGTGGTCTCAATAAGAACCCACATACCAGTATACATACATTTTTTTTTCCACAGACAAGATGTATTCGGCAATATTTGTAGCCCATCCAAATGTCTCCACTAACCCTCACATCTATGATTTTCCCTTCCCCCTACAAACACCCCTTCCCATACACACACACACACACACACACACACACACACACACACACGGATAAAGTTAGGCTTCCCAAAGCATAAGATATCAGTTTTTTTGTTCTCTCATTTTTCAGTCTTATTCAACTTTTTGTGACCCCATTTGGGATTTTCTTGGGAAAAATACTTGAATGATTTACCATTTCCTTCTCCAGCTCATTTCACAAATGAGGAAACTGAAGCAAACAGGGTTAAGTGATTTGCCTGAGGTCACACAGCTAGGAAATGTCTGAGGCCAAATTTGAACTCACCAAGATGAATCTTCCTGACTTCAGACTCAGCATTCTATCCACTGTACCACCTAGCTGCCCATGAGAAATTTTAACATCCAGAAAATGGAGGAGGGAAACAATTAAAAAAATAATTTGCTCTCAGCTAAAATTCCTAATAGTTTTGTTTCTTATCACTAACTAGCTATGTGTGGGCTAGTAATCACTTTACTATCCAGGGTTTAACTTTATCTATAAAATGAAATGGTTGGCAAGATGATTTCCAAGATTCTTTTCATAGGCAAGAAGAGGTTTAAGTTTTGCATAGTATTTTGCATACATTCTTATTTGAACCTCACAACAGCCTTGTGAAGAAGATACTTATTCCCATTGTATTAATAAGAAAAATGAAGTTAAATTATTTTTCTAGGGTCACACATCTGAGGTTGGATTTGAATGCAGGTCTTCCTACCTCCCACTCCTAATTCTTACCACTTCCTCCCCTCAAAATTTAACAGAATTATATTGTAAACACATCTAAATATTTAAGCTTTGAATGGCTTCATATTTCATTTTTATTCACAATGTAAATGCTAAGAATCAATAATGGCTTGGGCAAATAAATAAACAGATGGATGGATAATAAATAAATTAAAAATAAATAAATGAATCAACGAATGAATAAATAAGTAAAGAAGTACCACCTCTAATTAGTATTCAAGAATCAAAGGGTGAAAACAACAAACTTTACTTGGTTTGGGGGGTAAATCTGAATGACTTCATTCTGTTTGCCACCCTCCCTCATTTTTTTTTTACCCACTGAAAAACATCTAAAAAATCTCTTCATTCTACAAAATATCCATCGTATAACACTATTCTAAAGTGGACTCTGTATTCTGGGAATGTGACCAATCTGCATGGTATAACTTGTACTATCAATTTAATCTGTAATATGAGGAAATTGCTATCATATCTCATACTCTAGCTCGGTACATATGACATATGGGCTGCACTGTACTGTACTCTTTCTACCTTCTTATTCTTCTTGATCTTTAGATATGCTTAGTTGCTATGCATTCATTTCAGGACATACACAGTCCAGCATCTCTCAATATAATCAACTTTGGAAACTACTTCTCATTCATACATAGTTACCATAAACCAAAGAATTTCATTTACAAGGAAGATGTTTTTCTTTTTTTTTTAACCTCATGTTTTGTTTTGTTTTAACTTATATTCTCTTTTTTGGTTTAAGACAAAGAGCTAATTAAGAAGTTAGTTAAAATAGGAGCTGTGGAAAGGTGACATCTTACTGATTTTTGAGTAGTAAAAATCAATTAACAAGAATTTATTAAACCCCTACTATTTTCCAGGAACTATGGTAGGTGTTGGAGTTACAAGGTTGAAAAAAAGACATAAATCTTGCACTCAAGGAGTTTATATTCTATTGTAGTAGATAACATGTACACATATAAACCTATGCAAAATATATACAAAATAATAAAGGCAAGAGAATGTCTGTTGGGAAGTAGTAAAAGCTAGCAAAACAAGGATCAACCACCTATAGAAGGTGGCATTCCAGCTGAGCTTTGATGGAAACTAGGTTATCATAAAGGTGCTCTTCAGGCTTATTTTTAGGACTACTTTCTTTATTGAAACTGTGGAAAATCTGTATAGTGCAACTAGACCTCCTTGGTAGGTAGTGATATCTGTCGAACTAGAGCAATCTCATTTTCTAATTAGTTCTGTTATTCTGGGAATCCTAACAGAACAACAATAGCATTGGGGCAAATTTGTCACCTTCTATTCCTATTAAAACCTCAACCTTTCTTTTCCATGTAAAGGATAGCCCGATTTTACCAGTGTGCATGGAGAAAACTCCCTTCTCTTATCCATCAGAACAATTCTCAATCTGCTACCCTTCATTCTTTCTCTTTTTTTCAGTTAGATGTGACTTTATTATTTTAGTACATAAACCAAAATTTATGCAACCAGAGCAGAGACTGCAGATGATTCATATTTCCAACTGGGTGGGAGCACACTTTTGGTCTTGTAATACTGAGCTAGCCAGTGAATTCAGCTCTCATGCAGAGTCAGATGAAATTTAGAATCCTCATCCTTTCTATTTCTCTCAAGGTGCTTTCCAAAAGCAACAGCTTTCTTGATCAAGTGATAAAGATCTTCAGGGAGATCAGGGGTAAGTCTCTTGGGCTTAGAATTCTCAAAATTTTGTTGCCAGTTACAAAGTGTACTTGTGCCATGCCATGGGAATCCCTCAGGATCACACTAATCTAGGAGGGCATCAGGTCCTTCCTGGCCAGCTTGTAGATATACCCTTTTACATCATCCAAAGTGAGCTTCAGGCACATGGACATGCTGTGGTGGTCTGGCAGAGCTGACTGGGACAGGCCTTTACCAGGACCATGCATGCAACCCATGATGGCCACGATCAGGTAGCGAAAGAGCTGGCAACCCTTCATTTTGATGGCCATACTTAGGATCCTACTTGAGATACTAGAATTCACTGTTGTATGGAAACCAATAGAGTCTGAAGAATCTCTATTGGTAATCCCTCCCTTTCACCATTTATCTGTCATTCTTTCTGTTCTAACCCTTATATATGTGAATAAGTAAATGATATACTTTGGATGTGCCTCAATATATTCTCAGATTGTTGTGTGACCCTGGGTGAGTCACTCAATCCCATTGCCTTGCAAACAAGCACACAATGTATCCTGAGATCCTAATCAGGCTGCAAAAGACCAATGTTACATTCCATAGCATACTGAAATGTGCATATAGTATACGTGAAGTTAGTCATGGTTTGCTTGCATCATTCTCATTTCTCATCCCAATTTTTCCTCTGCTTCTCTAACTTGCTTTTCCAAATCCTTTTTGAGCTCTCCCATGGCCTGAGACCAGTTCATGTTTTTCTTGGAGGCTTTTGATGTAGGATCTTTGACTTTGTTGACTTCTTCTGGCTGTATGTTTTGGTCTTCTTTGTCACCAAAGTCTGAGTCTGAATCTGAGTCTGTTTTCACTGCCTGGCCATGTTCCCAGCCAACTACTTGACTCTTGAGTTTTTCAGCAGGGTATGACTGCTTGTAAAGAGTACTTTGTTCCAAGCTTGAGGGGATGCGCCATTGATTTCAGAGCTATTTCTATACAGCCAGCTCTGCCACACCAGTGCTCCTCCTTCCCCAAGCACCGCCAACAAGGACCTGACTCAGATCTTAAGCAAGCTCTGCACTCCTGCTCTGATCCACCACGTAATTCCTCCCACCATGTGGGCCTGGGGCCAGAAGCAACTGCAGCTGTAGTTCTGTAGCTGCACCACCTCCACTGTCCCTGGGGTGGTGGCCAAACCGCGTACTCTTTTTACTCTGTCCCTGCAGGTTTTCCCACTAACCTTTTCTGTTGTCTTTGGTGTTTGTGGGCTGAGAAGCCTGGTAAGTGCCACAGCTAAGTGATTCAGGGAGCTAGGGCCTGTTCCACTCAGCTCCTGGTCTAGTTGGTCCTGCCACTGCCCACACTAGGCTCCACTCCCTTCCTCTCCGTGCACCATAGACCTCACCCAGAGACCATCCAGGCTGTCCTGGGGTGGATCCTGTCTTCCTTCTGCTATTTTGTGGGTTCTGCAGTTCTAGAATTTGTTCAGAGCCATTTTTATAGGTTTTTAGAGGGGCTCGGCGGGGAGCTCATGCTAGTCCCTACTTTCCAGCTGCCATCTTGGCTCTGCCCCCCATAATGCCTATATATGAAGTTAGTCAAAAGCTTCCACTTCAGTAATGACTAGCTTTGGGTTTGAAATGAGAAATACAGAATAAAGAAAGACATGGTAAGAAAAAAAATGAAAAGAAACCATTCCCCTTGACTTCCTTTTTTTAAATTTAATTTTTATTTATTTTTTGTTGCATTTTAAGTTCTGAACTTCCTTACCCCCAGTTGACATGGATGTATAGATATGTCTGTGTAGCTATCTCTATCTATGTAAAATCATACTATACATACTTCTATTTATCAGTTTTTTCTTTGGAGTTGGATTGCATCTTTCTTCATAGGTCCTTTGGAGTTGACTTGAGTATATGTAATACTCAAAATAACAGTGATTCACCAGCTATTCTTTGAACAGTATTGCTGTTACTGTATATAATGCTCTCTCGGCTCTGCTCATTTCACTTTTCATTGTTTCATACAAGTCTTTCCATGTCTTTCTAAAATCAACTGGGTCATCATTATTCCATTACAACCATATGCCACAACTTATTTAACTATTCCCCAATGGGCAACCCCTCACTTTCCAGTTCTTTGCCCCCAGAAAGAGAGCTGCTATAAATATTTTAGAACATATAGGGTCTTTTTTCTTTTCCCCTAATCACCTTGGGAAACAGATCTAATAGCAGTATTGCTGGGGCAAAGGGAATATACAGTTTTATAACTCTTTGGGCATAATTCCAGATTGCTCTCCAAAATGGTTGGATCGGTTCACAGTTCCCTTGCTTTCAAAGTGTCCCTTGGCTTCTAAGCTAACTGTCCAATATGTCCGTTATATTTACAGGTTTGCAATGGGACTGAAATACAAGCCTCTATTCACACTTCAACGTGTTCCATCCTGTAGTCATTTTGTATCTTCAGCACTTAACATAGTTCCTAGCACATGATAGGTGCTTAATAAATATTAATTGATTGATATTTTGTTCATGACTACAAACAACTGATGCTATCTCCACAATTTAACTTTACCCTTCAGTCTCACTCTTAGATGACATTATAATGGGAAGAGTGCTGAGTGTGAATGGGCTAGAATCATAGTGCAGATGTGGTCCAGCTGTGGAATCATAGGAAAGCCACTTAATATTTCTGAGATTCATATTCCTCATCTCTGAAACAGTGATAATAATAGCCGTATTATCTAATGCACAGAGTTGTTGTGACAATAAGACAAAAATATTTAAAGTGGTTTGCAGATTTTAAATCCCTAGCCATATAAATGTCACCTGTTATTGTTCTTGTAATTTTATATTCTCCCCTTCTCTTAATCTATGCTCCAGACAAATTGGATTTGCTCTTTCTCCCCGAGAATATAGCCTATGCTTTCTTTCTTCCATGTTTTTGTTTAGGCTTTTTCATGAGTGTACAATGTTCTCTCCCCTTATTCATTTATTCAAAAAAATTTAAACATTTTAAACTAATAAAAATCTATTTTCTTTCCATCCCACTCACCTCCACCCATTCAAAAAGAAAGAAAAACAAGACCCTAGTATCAAATATGCATACTCAAGAAAATAAAATAAAAGTGTGGCTCAGTCTACATGCTGAGTCTATCAACCGTCTGTCATCATGTGGGCAGTATGTTTTTCAACATGAGTCCTCAGGAAATATGACTAATCATTTCATTCATCAGAGTTCTTAATTCTTTGAAAGTTTATTTTTTTACAATGCTGTTGTTATTGTATTTTTGCTCACTTCAGTCTATATCAGGTCATAAATGTCTTCCCAAGTTTCTCTCATACTATAAGTTGTTCAGCCACTCCAAAATATATGAGCACCCTCTTAATTTCCAACTGTTTCCCACTACACAAAGAGACTGCACAAATGTTTTTGTACATATGTGTCCTCCTCATTTTTCTTTGATCTCTTTGGGGTATAGTCCTAAAAGTCATATGCATGATTTAGCAAATTTGAGGGCACAGTTCTATATTTCTTTCTGGAATGATTTGACTAATTCGCACCCAACTAACTCTACCCAATAAAGAATGATTATGCTTGATTTCTCACAGCCCTTCCAACACGTTTCATTTTCCTCTTTTGTCATTTTTCTTGCACAATGGAAGCTCAGAGTTTCTTTGATTTGCATTTCTCTAATTATTAATTATTTATATATTTCATGTAGCTATTGATAGCTAAATTTCTTCCTTTAAAAACAGCTGTTCATATCCTTTGACCATTATCAATTGGGAAATGACCAAAGGATATTACAAATTATTGTATATTTGCATCAATTTCTTATACATCTTGAAATAATACCTTTATCAGAAAAACTTGCTGCAATGATCTTTCCCGGTTACCTTTTCCCCCTTAATTTAATTTTAGCTGAATTTGTTTGCACAAACACTTTTTAAACTTTGCATAATTAAAATTTTCCATTCATTCTTCTGTGATTGTCTCACTTCCTTGTTTTTTCATGAACTCTTCCTTTGTTTTTGTATATGAAAGGTAACTTCCTTGCTCCTCTGATATTTAATGATTACATTTTTATCATCATGCATTCAGATGTTATCTTGATATACATACGAGGTATTAAATAAAATCTTTGCCTGACTGCTTTCCTTTGCCCATCAGCTTTTGCCATTAGCAAATTAGCTGGAGTCTTTGAGTTGATCAATACTAGGCAACTATGTTCATTTCCTTCTGTGTGCTATATAAGTACCATTCCATTGGTCAGTCTCTTTCTTTTTTAACCAGCTCCAAATCATTTAGACTACTTTTTAGTAAAGTTTGAGACTTGGTACTTCCACAGCCCTTCTTTACTATTCTCCCAATGTTTCCCTTGAGAATCTTGACCTTTTGTTCCTCTTGATGATTTTTTTCCTAGCTCTGAAATGCAATCATTTGGTAGTTTTCTTGGTATCACGCTGAATAAGTAAATTAATTTAGGCAAGATTATGATTTTTAGTATATTGAGTTGGCATATCCATGAACAACTGATTTTTTCCCTAATTATTTAGGATTGTCTTTGTTTCTGTAAAGCATTTTTGTAGTTGTATTTATATAGTACCTGTGTGTGTTAGCAGGTGGCCTCTGAAGTATTTTATACATTTTATATTTATCTTAAATGAAATTTTTATTTTAACACTCCCTTGTGGCTTTTGTTGGGAATATACAGCAATGCTGATGATTGATATAGATTTATTTTACATCCTGCAAATTTGCTGAACTTTTTATCTCAATTTTTAATAGATTCTCCAGGGTTCTCTAGGCAAACCATTATATTATCCACGAAACTGATAATTTTGTTTTACTTTGCCTATGCTTTTTCCCTTGTGAGTCTTCTAGAATTGTGTTGGGTAATTGTGTCTGTAAGTCTTTCAAAGTTATACTACTGTTACAATGAATATTTCTAGCACTATATCAAATAATTTTGGTAATAGTGGAATTCTTGCTTTATTCCAGATCTTATGTGAAAAGCCTCTAGTTTATCTGCATTACATATAATACTGCTACTTTTTTAGGCCTATACTACATTTCAAATTAAGGAAAGATCTCTTTATTGTTATATTTTCCTAGTTGATTTTATTGGTGTTTTTAACAGGAACAGGTATTGTATCTTATCCAAAGCTCTTTCTATATCTACTGATATAATCATATGATTTTTGTTTTTCTTTTTATTAATAATGCCTTGATATTTAAAGTTTCCCTAATATTAAACCAATTCTGCATATATAGTATAAATCCAACATGGTCGTAGTGTATCATCTTTGTAAGATGCTACTGAAGTCTCTTTGCTAATATTTTATTTAAAATGTTTGCATCAATATTCATTAGGGATATTAGTCTGTAATTATCTTTTTTTGACTCTCCCTAATGTAGGTATCTATACATCTATATCATTGAAGGAATTTGGTAGGACCTCTTCTTTCTTGGATTTTTTTTTAAAAATTGCGTTTGTAATATTGCAATTAATTGTCCTTCAAATGTTTGACAGAATTTGCTTGTATATCTTATTCCTAAATTAACTATTCTTTAAAGTGGAAATAAAATTCTACTTTCCTTCAGTTGCTCATAACCTTCCCCCTCACCCTCTCCCACTGGATCTCACATAGAGTTCTATTTTTAATTTCTCCTATGGTATATATTGATATATATGTATATTATATATTATGTAAATGATATAGATATAGATGATATGCTTAGGTCTAGATTTAAATATAGATATAGATGTATTTGTTCCAGACTTGTGATTTCAACAATTTAGGGAACCTCTACTCCTTCTAGCAAACTCTTTCTCTGGGAATTCTGATCTGCAATTGTTATATAACTACTTTTTTTCACTGAAAGATTAAGTGACCTGCCATGAGTTGCACAGCTACTATATGTCAGACATAGAAGATGATCCTAGTTTTTCCTGATACAATGACCCTCTATTAACAATGCCACACTGTCTCTAATGTACTCCTCATGTGTATTTCAGTTACTCATGTTTATGTCTTATCCTTAGAAGATTGTAAACTTCTCGAGTGTGGGGGTAGTGTATACCTAAATTTTGTATCGTCTCCAATTGCTTGCAAAGAGTTACACACATACACAACTTTGAAAGACTTAAGAAATCCAATCAAATGCATGACCAGCCATAGATTCCAGAGGACGATTGATGAACCATATCATATACCTCCTGACAGAAGCGATGAACTGAAAATGAAGAACTATGTATATTTGTTGCAAGGGCTTTCTTTTTTCAATTTGGGACAGGTTTTTGTTATTGATATTTTTGTTATTGAAGGGGAGGAGGTAAATGAGAGAGAAAATAAATGCTTCTTAATTAAAACAAAGAAAAGTTAATAAAGAAAAATGGTGGATACACTTCTGTGAGAGTTCTGCTTCACAATTTGCATTACTCTGAAGTTGGAGACAACCACAAAGCACTAAAGGAGGTCTTCATCTAGTACTTTTAGTATTTCTGGGCTATCAATGAATCCCTTACCTTACATGTTCCTGTAGAGCAGAGGGGTCAAACATATGCCATTTGGCACACATGTGGTCCACAACAGTCCCTAGTGTATAGTATGAACCAGATTAAAGTATAATTGGGAAAAAATTTAACAAGATAAATAAAAGATAATAAGACATGGATAATATTAATACCTGGTTTTATACATTAATATGTGGCTTGCTGGCATCCTTATATATAGGTTAGTGGCCCTTAATTCTATTTGAGTTTGACATACTCCTAAAAGGTCACCAGGTTCAAAGGTCTCTGATATTGGCTTTTTGAGGCTGAGGTTTATTGCCTTGAAGAAGAACTACATTTGATGATATAATACTGTAGCTCTGACATCTGCATGGCTGTCCTCCCTCTGCCTTCTGCCTGTGCCGTCGATCCTCTCAGTTCTTTCTCCAATCCACAGCCAGTTCTGTTGATTAAAAATGAATTCAGTTTTCATTTGATTTGCCACAGAGAACTTAAGACACCAAACTGATGTTAATGTTTTAATAATTGTTATGCAAATTAGACTGTTATAAATGACTCCTATCTATTCATTTAAGAAGACCTAGCAAAACTTCCAGATGCATGATATTAGCCATTATTTCCAATTTTGTACACCAGGATTACAGAATTTTAGATTTAGAAAGGAGTTCAGAGGCCATCTAATCTAAACTATATGCAGCATGTTCCAAAAGTCTTAGTGCATTTTTAAGTTATTACAGATTAAAACTGCACTAAAACTTTTGGGATCCCACATGCACACTTATCAGTATATAAAAATATTCAAATGTACATCAATGTGTCTATAATTATGCATGCACACACACATATATATATATATATATACACAATACATGCAGATATACATATCTATATGTGAGATTTTTGCATGTATATTACGTGTGTGTGTGTGTGTGTAAAATCTCTTTTATGGTAAAAATAACTGGTAATCAACTAGTCTTTGAAATTGAATCAATTATCTCTTTCAATGACCAATTCAACTTTGGGATAACTCCGTAACTCTCAGTGTTAGGGAGCTTCTCCTTATCCCAAATGTAAATTGGCCTATTTGCAGCTTCTAACCATTGAGCACTCTGGGCTGGAAGAGACAAGGACAATCCTCTCTTCACCATGCTAGTCCTTTGAATTCCTGAAGACAGGTCATTCCTTCCCCCCTCCCCTCCATTTTCTTTTATCTAGAGTTAAACATTCTCTCTCTCTCTCTCTCTCTCTCTCTCTCTCTCTCTCTCTCTCTCTCTCTCTCTCTCTCTCTCTCTCTCTTTTCAGTTGATTCTCTTTTGGAATAATTAGGCCCTTCACTATCCCAGTTGCTGTCCTCTGGATTCTCTCCGGTTTATTGATAGTTTTCCAAAATGTGGTGTCCAGGACCAAAGCCAATACTCCAGATGTGGTCAAACCTGGGTAGAATATTCCTACTGTCACTTTTTTAGTCCTGGATGCTAAGCTTCTCATTTATTCAAAGGTCACATTAGCTTTCAAGGAAGCCATATTACATTGTTGATATCTATTCAGCTTTCAGTATGTAAATACCCCCAAATCTTTTCCAGACAAATTATTTGATAGTCATGCTTTCCTCAGCTTATAATTGTGAATTTAATTTGAATGCAAATGTAAGACTTTTCACTTATCTCTATCTAATTTCATCATGTTTAGTGCAATGTTTTTTTGGAATCCCTACTCTTGCATCTGATATGTTAGATATCCCTTCTAGGTTTCCTATCATTTATAGATTTGATAAGCATGTTCTTTATACCTTTACACTAGGTTATTGATCAAAATGTCAAACAGCCTAGTGCCAAGCACAGATCCCTGGGATATTTATTTGTTCTGAACCCTTTTCGATCAAAATCTAGGGTGCATTTCAGACTCTTCTCAGCTTTCATCTTCTCCATTATCAATTGTAAGGTAGTGAGGTCACTTTTCCTTAAAATTTCCAGAAGTTTCATGTGAAAAACTGGTTGACACTGTAGGTGAGAATTAGATTATGAATAATATTCCTCTAGTTGCTTTTAAGAAAGTCAAGACAAGAAAATATTGGTTGTTCTTTTGATAGAGAGGGAGCTCCAGCAGATGCCTGAATAACTGAAGTACTCCATCATTATCCTATCATATCTCTACACCAGAGTTGTGATATTGCTTAAACTTCTCACCTATATTCTTTTACTTTTTTCCACTTAGCCTATAGTAACTTATATGACAATAGCAATTCTTTTTTCTACCTTAATCATTCTTCACCCAAGGACTGTTCCACCATGCTTCTCATCTCTTCCTCCTGGATTTCTTACATGAGGATGCATTCATGATATAAGATGCTACTCAGCTCCCTTCTACCTATTCTGTTACTTGAAACCTTTTCAGAATGATATACCAGAGATAAGTATCATCCCACCAAGTCTCTATGGTATATCAAAATTGTCTTCTTGCATTAGCATCTCTAATTCATCTTGCTCATAATCCAGACTCTGTGGATCTGTACAGAGACCTTTAGGGTATAGGTTTTATTAATGATCTCTTTCTTGAATATTATCTCCTGTGAACTTGTGGATGTTTCAAATGCTATTGTGCTTCCTATGTTGTAGCTACTATCTATGTTATCTAGCCTGGTGGAAATAGAAAGCCAATTTTCCCTTTCTACCCTCTTTTTGACTTTAAAACACTTTTGCCTAAATTTCGAAAACTCTAGACAAATACATTGTTTACTTGACTTTGTTAAGCACAAAATGGATCAGGGATGGACCTGGCCAGAAGTCATAATTCTTATTTTTAAGGTATGGTCAAGAAATTCAGATCCAATTCCCAGGCACAATCTTCTTAACTGGCAGAAGTGCAGAACACATATTGGAAATAATAATGCTATACTTCTCTTAAAACATTAGATGCTGAATTCATTTCAATAAATCCAAAAGGTTTTTCCTCATTTTTCAGTATAATTTTAGTCACATATTTAGCCTAATAGTGCAATAATGTAAATGCATCCCTAGATTAAAAAAATCCATTTGTGTTTTTTTTTTTTTTTATTCTCTTTGTCTGTGTGATTCAAAGCAAGAAACAATTACGGCATTCCAGAATTCTAAACATTTGTACAAATGCATAATCTCATTTGATGTTAGAGATATTCCACTCATTACTAGACAGAATTACTGGTCTGGACCCATTGCCACATGTTTAGAGAAGGAAATGTAATTACAGAAAATAAAAAAAATATACTCTTTTTTTTGGGGGGGGGGAACTAAATGCTGGAACTGTTACAGACTAGGATGAAATGAGAATAGGCTTTTGGCAAACTGAATGACAAAGGGTTTTTTTGTTTGTTTTTGTTTTTGTTTTGTTTTAAATTACCTATGGGGAATTCAAAGAAATAACTTTCCCATTAATAAGTTAAAGCAATCAATGTAGAATTGTGTCTGTTCTCCCTTGAGCTATTATTGCTGGCACAGTTGGGGGAATATATAAGGTCAAGTTAAAGGTTTTTTTGGTTTGTTTTTGCTTTTTCATTTTGTTCTCACAAACTCTTGGCATCAATCATTCTTTTAATCACTCATTTTCAGTAACTATCACCCTTAGTTGACAAAGAAATTAATGCTCTGCCTCAAGAAAAGAAAAACCTTTGGGTATGCACTGTGGCTGGCTGAGAAAAAAAGAAAAGAGTATGAAAATTGAATGAAGATCAATTGCATAAGTACTAGGAATATGCAAATTTCAGGTGAATTGGTTTATAAACTCTCTTTTGTCACTTCAAGCTCTATATTCCACCTAGATTTGACTCTGGAGAAAATCCCCAAGGAGACAACTAGAGTACTGTGCCAAGCTGATACAACAATCCTATGGCCACTCAGGCATACAAAAACAATCATGAAAAAATGGTGTGAGAATGTTTCCAACTTCATTGGCTTTCTGTTCTTGTTTTTTTCTCCTTGATTTTTTTTAATAATCCTAGAATCCTGTATTTTAAAGCTATAAAGTAGTCTACTATCGCTTTAGGCCATCTAAGTGAAAAGTAGCTAAATAAATGTTTGAATGGTAGAGAAAATGAGTTATAACTGCAAGATTGCCACTTTTTTCCCAAATATTGGGATTTTCTCTGATAGGATTGGCTTCGATATCCACTTCTTGGCTCTACCTCCAGGCAAAGCAGATACCTGCCATCAAGCTAAGGAGCTTCAAAAAGCAAAACTCATGAAGATGAATCTTTCTGATACTAAAGCCCAGTGTTCCACCCACTGTACCACCTACCTATGCTACTCTCATGAACTTGGTTTTTCACCTAATTTAAAATATTTATCACTGCTGGGTTAAACCAGTTGTGCAAAGCTCATTAGAAATGAGGTCACTAAACTATATATAACAGTCCCAGTGGGCAGCATATTGACTTGGAAAACTACATATTAACAATATATGTGTTCCATTGTATTTTTATTTTATTTTTACTTATCTATTCATTAAATGGGCAGCTAGCTGGCACAGTGGATAGAGTGCTGGGTCTGGAATCAGGAAGACCTGAGTTAAAATCTGGCCTCAGACACATACTTGTTTTGTGACCCTGGGCAAGTCACTTAACTCTTTTTGTCTCAGTTTCCACATCTGTAAAATGAGGTAGAGAAGAAAACGGCAAACCACTCCAGTATCTTTGCCAAGAAAACCCCAAATGGGATCATGAAAAGTCACAACTAAACTGACTAAACAACAACATTCATTAAATATTTCCCAATTTCATTTTAATCTGGTTCCAGCCTCACTTGCATGTGTTGATCTCCATATTTGACCCACAAGCTGAATGTTTAACACCTCTGGGCTAGACAATAAAGGGCAGATAAGAAAATTTCAGAAATTTATAAGCCAGGAACTTGTTACCTGCTACTTTCTACCTGCTATTTCACTTTGCTACCTATGCGACTTTGGACAAATCATTTAAACTTTCTGGAACTCATTTTCTTCTTTTGCAAAGTGAACAAGTTAGACTCACTGATCTCTAAGATCAGTGGAAAATCTAAAATCTAAATGATTTCTTCTTCCAAACACCCCAGATTAGAAGTGCTACCTTCTTTGGATTCTACTGGTTACAGAGGAACAGCACCGATCTCCACAGCTCCCACTCATATACTTCTTGTTGTCGAGTAGTTTCAGTCATGTCTAACTTTTTGTGACCCTATTTGGGTTTTCTTGACCAAGATTCTGGAGTAGTTTGCCATTTTCTTCTCCAGCTCATCTTATAGATGTGGAACCTCAGGAAAACAGAGTAAAGTGACTTGCCCAGGGTCACACAGCTAAGTAAGTGTCTGAAGCCACATTTGAACTCAGGATGGTGAGTGTCCTGGCCCTCTATCCACTGTGCCACCTTGCTGCCCACTCATATGCTATATCTGTGTATTTCAAATCAGCAAATCACTCCTAACTGATCCCTTCCTTGTAAATATGTCTTATCTAGATCTCAAAACATGTCTCCTTGGAAATGGTGAGGAAGGAAAAGTAGACTTAGACATTTCTCCTCATTCATGGGAGTAACAACAATGAACCTACATCTCAAAGAAGAAAGGTGGCACTGTTTTCCTTTTCTCTTTGTCCTTTGAGAACCTCACTCTTCTCGTGTTTCCCCCTTCCTGGAGCCAGGTTTTTTTCAAATTTCATAAAGAAGAAATAAAATGTCATAAAGGGAAAGCCTAAAACCATTACAGACAACTAAAGCATGGAATGTCTCAGTATTCTGAAATTATACTAAGAGGCTTCTGTCAACATTTATATTACCTATACCCTTTATCCTTTAGCATGGTAACTAACATTTTATGCCTTAAAGAAGGTAAGTTCCCTAAGGGCAGGATTAATTCATGTTTTTACTCTGTATCTTCAGAAGCAAACAGTACCTGGCACATAATTACCTTGATATCCACCTGTTGGCTGAGCCCCCAGTTGGTGGGGCAAGGAATGATCCCTGCCCATAAGTTGAGAAGACCTCTTAGCTAAGCCAACAAGAGCTATAAATATTCATTGTTTGATTGATTGATCAATGGTTTATTAGGGAATTCCTCAGCCCAGAAATCCTAAAATCCTATAGGAGAGAAATTCCTCACACCCAGGCCCCTTTGATAGAGGTCAATAAATGAAGAGTCAAGGCTAGAAGATAAAAAGTTTAATTGGTATCAGCCAATGGACAGTTGCCCAGTGGCTAGCAAGTCCACAAGAAAGAGAGGTGACACACATATATATATAGGGTTTTACATAGCTTTAGGGCAGCTAGGTAGCACAGCAGAAAGGGCGCCAGGCCTGGAGTAACCTAAATTCAAATTTTGACCTCAGACACTTATGGGCTCTGTGACCCTGGACAAGTCACTTAGCCCTATTTACCTCAGTTTCCACATCTGTAAAATGAGCTGGAGAACCACTACAAAGAAACCCTCAAATGGGATCATGAAAAGTTTGACATGACTGAACAACATAGCTTTAAGACAGGTATCAAAAAGAGCCTGTCAATTGAGGTGGCTCCATTATTTTGCTTATTTGGGAGGTTGAATAAAAAAGGACAGAAAGTTAGATTCCGTGGTGATGATTTGGCTGGGGAGAAGGGAGCTTGGTGATGCTCCAAGACCAGATCTGTTCTAAGGGGAGTAGTTTCACTGTAGTTAATTGTGTCAGAACATCTCGGTGGTTCAGGAGCTCTCCAGTTAGTAGTGCAAAATGTCCTCATAGGACGGGAAGTGAGATAGAATTAGACTGAGGTTTAATTCATTTATATTACCCACCCCACAGGTACATTTATTTGACCTCTAAAGTTTGTTTTTGAATATTGGTAGGGAAGAAAAACATGGTCACCTAAACTCACAGCACACAGATTTTGTCCATTTCCTTCTCAAATTCATATTATTTAGAATCTTGACCACTGAAGTGATGAAATTCTTTATAAGTAAATTCTAACATAAGGATGGGAGAGGTTTGAGGAAGTAATAGAGATAGTGCTGGCAACACTAACCCAGAAAGGTCAGGAGAGCAATTGGGAGGTGCAATGCCTAGCCTGGCAGAGAAGAAAGGCTGGAGATCAACTCCATTATATTTCTAATTGTACCTTGAAGTGGTACTTTCTACCGCCATAAGTCTAAGAGAAGTAAAAGTACCACGTTTCCAGGTTGTCCACCTACTATTGCTGTCTAAGAGCTCAGCCAAAATAGAGCCCTTTCCTTAAGAATAGAGTAGCTAGCCCCAAAATGAAGTGACAAATTCCAGCTAAAAGAAAAGGTGACTGCTGCCTGTTCTTACAATACAATGCTCTGAAATGTGTTTTGAAGATTACATACAGCTCCTTTTAAATTACCTCGATAAAATCAGAATGGCATATAGAACATGTGGGGGTGTATCATAGGAAAGTGTATGAGAACTGCTATCAAGAAAGAGGTTTATTTACACTAATAGGATGAGAGTGATGCTGAGCTGCTTCTCTGAAGGAAAATAATGCTTTTTTTCTCTTAGTATCCTTTCCGCATCTCCCTGAGTTATAGCAATAGAAAGTAAAACAGGGCCCTGGAGGAGCCTCTGGGAGAAATCCAAATGGGGAGATAAATATGTGTGTGTATATGTGTGCATGTGTACACATACACACACATACATATATATATATACATATATATGTGTGTGTGTGTGTATACATGCAGGTGTGAGTATATATGTATATGTATACATATATGGATGGTGATGGGGGTGAATATTATATATGCACAACCATCCCCATATATACATAGTACATATATGTATGCATGCATAAATGTACATATATTATATAAATACACATGTGTATGTATATATGTGGGTATCTACTTAATCACTAAATTTTAAAGCCAGTAAATGGGACATTTGGTCCATGTCTACATCCAATTTTCATGGTCTTTCAACAACTTTAGCTCTGAGTGATCCAGTAGCCATTTCATCTAGATGGGTTGTTGATAGAGTGCTAGACTTGGAGTCGAGATGGCCTCAGTTTGAATCGTATACCAGTGGCTTATTAGCTGAGGGACCTAGGGCAAGTCCCTTGGCTCCTTGGCCTTAGTTTCCTTATCTACAAAATGGGGATAATAATAATTCCCTAGTTCACTGGGTTGTCCTGATGACCAGATAGAATAACATATGTAAAGCACTTGGCATAAAGTGTTACATAAATGCTAACTATTTTTATTATTTATTTTTAACTCTCTATTATGTGGTAGGACTTCAAAGATAATATATAGAAGACAATGGGTATAACCTCTTAAAGATTTTAAGAAATAAAGACACACAATGGTCCAAAAAGATGAAATTGCATTTACTTGTAATCCTATGATCAGTAGTCCTTTGACCTTTTGAGGAAAGGAAAAAGGCTCCTGGGATAGATGACGACTGGTATCTTTGAAATTGGACTTGCCAATTTGCAAAGCATTTTCTTCACTGGAAGCCTGTGAATGATGTAGTATAACTATTATGCCCATTTAATTTATGAGGAAATTGAGGCTTAGAGAAATTAAATAATTTGCCACATAGCTAACAAGTCACATAACTACTAAACGTTACAGATAAAAATGGATGCTAGGTCTCCTTACTCTCAAGTCTGTGCACTTCATACCACACGCCATTTTTCTGTTGTTCTCCAAGCACAGATCTATTCAGCAAAATAATCTTTTTTTCACAAATGGAATTCCTTTTGAAATAAATAGGAGCAAAATTGTAACTAGTTCGTCTTCCCCCGGGGTCAAAGCAGTTGATGAGAGTCAAATGGAAGCATGTGGTGCAAAAGATAATCCAGCCATGTATACAGACATCCCAGAAGGGGTAGCACAGTACATTTCCATAGTGTGCTGTTGCCAGTTGGCAGGGCACCATGAAGGGAGGCCTGACATTGGAAATTACTGTAAGGAGAAAGCATGCCCCCTTATGACAATTTCCTAGGACAAAACTCCATTAACTCCATGCTAATTAAGTTCTTGAATAGGTCTTATTTTTCATTTGTATCTCATTTACAGAGAAATTCCCTTGAATAAGTAGGATGGGAACAGTTGATAAAGTCCATAAATGGAGAAAGTAAAAGTATTGCTCATCACTGACATCTTTGCTCCCTGTTCCCTTGAAAATCTCAGAAAATAGAAGAGGGTAGAGGTATGAGGGGATTAACCAAAAAGCTCCAATTCTGAAGTCATCTAGTCCCACTTCCTCATTTTATAGATGGAGAAATGAGCTGGGGGGCCTTCAGAGAGTAAATGAATTGTCTAAAATCATTTACATAATAAGTAGCAAGGTCAAGATTCAAATCCATCCTGCCAAAGTACCAGGCTGCTTTCTTTTCTTTTTTTGAGGGGGAAGGCAGGGCAATTGGGGTTAAGTGACTTGCCCAAGGTCACACAACTAGTAAGTGTGTCAAGTGTCTGAGGCCAGATTTGAACTCAGGTCCTCCTGACTCCAATGCTGGTGCTCTACTCACTGTGCCACCTAGCTGCTCCAAGGATGCCTTTCTAATACAGACTAGAGGTAAGTTGAAAGGGTTCTGTAGTCAAAGAGCTTAGATTCAAATCACTTCTCAAACTACCTGTGAGATAAAGCCACTAAACTAACCTTTCTGGCCCTGAATTTCTTCATCTGTGGACTAGATGGATTCTAAGGTCCCTTCTAGCTCTAGTTTTATGATCCTATGTACACCAGTGGTAACTAGATAGTTGAGTAAACTGATTGTTGATCAAACCTTAATATTTATTTTGTCAATTAATTGTAATTCTTTGGATGAGGGGGAAGGGATTCCTGAAATTTGAATTTCTGACATAGTAATGATGAAGCACTTGGATTCAAATATCTGAATTCTGATAAATATCTGGTTGGCCTGTTTCATTTTTCCACCATTCCTGAGGCTACCTGGAGAGAAATTTCAATGATTCATTTTGCCTCATTCAGAAAACCATAAGCAAAACCCACCAGCAGCCTGTAAATAATGGAAAAGGGTGAGTGGGAGCCTGTGGCAAAGGCTTAGAGAAAACTCACACACACACATATGCCACTCTTCTAACTAGATTTTGTGCTTTTTATGTGTTCAGTCAGGAATGAAAACAATATTATAAATGTTATGCTTTCCAGAGCTGACAGATGCTCATCTTGGGATGAAGTTACATATACCGATAGAAAATGAGCTGCAGTGAGTTCCTTACAGAGGATAAGTGGGTGTTTTCTGAATCTTTGATGAAAACCCATCGTAGCATGGATAGTACATATATATTTTACCTTATTACCGAGATTTATCCTTGAAAACTTTTCCTCTACCATCTTTACCCATCCAACTGACAATTTCCAGTGTTCCCATGTTATTACTACTTACTTCGTATAAAGAACGAATGATGTTTTACAGCAGCTGTATGAAGTGCCATTGAGGATTAAATTGCTTTTCTTTCTTTCTTATCATCATGAATTTGGTGCTGATGAAAGATGGAAGATTGGCAGCCTGGGAGCTCAAAGTCTTCTGTTATCTATGGGATGGGCAAAGGCAATACAAACTTCCTTCTACTCATCTGCCATCTGCCAGTGTTTGAATGGAGAAGAAAGAGCTCTCTGGGAGGGTATGTCATTTTAAAAGATAGGATTTCTCTTTACAAAGGAGAAAAAGCAGGGTTTTACAAAAGAAATGGAGGGAACAATGAGTGCACTAAAGATTCAGAAAGATTCCATAACATTTGTATTTCCACTCAGTTTTATATGGACTCTACCCTTCCTTCCTCCTCCTGCTCCATCTCAGTCCTTCCCACTCTGTTCTCCCCTGCCGCTTTTGCAATTGAAACATTTTCAATGTGCATATACATAGATTAAGGATACAAATTTGTTATCAATGTATAAGACATTTGAAACTGTGAAATATAAAATAATAATGACAATAAATGATAATAACCATAAAATTGTCATCAACATACTTCTTAAAACTTTTTAAATAGTTTTTTTTTTTTTGCCAGACAAAGCATTTTACAGATATTATTTCCCTTGATCTTCACAGCACTATGAATGACATTCTATTATCTTCTCCATTTTGCAGAAAAGAAACTGAGGCTGAGAGTAAGTGATGTGTCCAGTCCTATAGCTAGTAAGATTTGAATTCAGGTTCTCCTGACTCCAAGTTCAGCACTCTACCCACCGTGCAGCACTTATACCACCCTCCCATTTGCATTCATCTCTTCCCTTTGCATCCCCAGCATCCAATAGCATCAGGTTCCCCCTTTAGATGCACAGATCCCCCACTGAGGTATCTCCTTCAGTGCCCAACTCTTGAACTCTCTATCTTTCCAATCCAAAACTGTATTCTTTGTCCTATTCTGAAGAGAGCACTTTTGGTTGCCAGGTTGGAAAAGATATTGTTTGGTAATAATGTGTTGTTAGTTGGTATAGCCCAATGTATAACCCCCCCACTCCCACCAAGGACACTTGGTTTAACCTGAAAAATGCCTCAACAATTCAAAGAAATAATTTTCTAAAAGCAGAATTTCTCACTATATGCAATCTAGCACAAGAGATTGGATGATAGTTTCTCTATATGTTTCCCCTTTTTACCCCTACCCATTCCCTATGAATCCTTATCCCAGGTCTTCCTACTGCTCAGATCACATTCAAAGATGTTATTTTCCCATGCACAAATAACCCCATCCAATTGGTAACTTCTCTGTAATTTTTTGCCTTAGTTGGCTAATACACATCTTTATCTGTCCTAGGTGATGAATTCTTAATGAGGAAATGTTTAATTCACTTTGTTAAATACAATATTGTGCTCAGGATGTTAAATATTTTTTGTTTCTTTGTTTGCAAAGATGATGATATGAGTTGGTGATAATTTAATACCTATTCCCATCAAGATCAGTTCTAGGCAAAAGTGTTCACACAATCATGATTAAGTTCCTCTCATCTTTTTTTTTCCATTAATTCTACTCATTCGTTTGTCCCATGTCCGTGTTCCATATGGACTAGCCAGAAATAAGGTCACAAAATATATGATTTTTGGTTCAGACTGCAATGAATCCCTTTCCATCCACCACTCTTCCCTTAGCTTTATTCATATCAATCTGTACAGAATCACTCTTAGATAGCTTTTCCACCCACACCGCAACCACCATAGTTATGGCCCTCATCACCTTTCTCAAGGACTATTAGGATTACCTCTTCATCAGTCTTCATGCCTGAAGTCTCTCCCCCACTTCAATACATCCTCTACACAGCTGTAAAAGTGATTTTCTAAAAATGTAAGTCTGAGCGTATCACCTCCCTATCAATAAACTCCAGTGGCTCCCTCTTACCTATAGGATCAAAGATCAACTTCCCTTTTAGGTATTTAAAACTCTACACCAACCTCCCTCCCTGTTTTTTAGTCCTCTTACGTATTGGTGCTTTCCTTGTGCTTAACAGTCTGAGTATACCGACATTGACTATTGTTCGTGTAGTAACTCTCCACATCCCATCTCTGTGTTTTGCACTGGCTGTTCCCCAGGCCTGTAATTCTCTGACACTTTACCTTTGCCAGTCAGATTCTCTAACTTCCTGCAAGAGTCAGAAAAAAATTTAATCTTCCTCAGGAAGTCTTTCCTGATGCCCTAATTTCATCCAACCTCCCCAAAACCCACGTGTTATGTTATTGCTTCCTAAGTTTCTATTAACAATGATGTGTAAATCAGTTGGGAGAAACAATGAATTTGATGTGGTTTCATTTTGTGACAGGTCATGCATGTGTAATTCTTCTGACATTAGGCCAGGGGTGGGGACCCTGCAACCTCTAAGCCACATGTGGCTTTCTTGGTCCTTGGGTGCGGCCTGTTGTCTGAGTCCATGTTTTAAAGAACAAATTCTTTTATTAAGGGGATTTGTTTTGTGAAGTTTAAATTCAGTCAGAGGGCTGCACTTGAGGGCCCCATGTGGCCTTGAGGCCCCAGGTTCCCCATCCCTGCACTAGGGTGACATGGAACATCTGATCTTGATAGAATAAAACCAGAATTATCTGGCTTCCCCACCTTTAAGGATGTCTTTGATAGTTGAGCACTAAATTTCATGCTATTTACATGTTTCGTTCCTCCCTTTTTGTGTGTTTCTAATTCTGTGTTTTTAAGAATAGATTTGATGCCAAAGAAACAAGAAAAATAGTAGGTCTTAAAGAATCGACTCGATGGAGCTACCATAGCAGCTGTTGGTGTGAGGAAGTCAAGTATTCCAAGGGTTATTCAAGCCCAAAAAGAAACAGGAAGAGGCACACTAATCCTGGGAAAGTTTGGTCAAAAAGGAAAAGCAGCATCAATAGGTGACAAAGTGTTGCTGCTAAGCAGCCTGAGTAATACTCAAAAAAGAAGCAAAGGCTTTCAGAGAGACATAGGAGATGTGTTCTTATTCATTCTTCAACAGAGTAGGGTAAGCTACTTGAAACTGAAAGAACAGAGAGAAGACCGGTTTAAAAAAAATTTAAGAGGAAACATTTATTTTGAGTAAGATGATATAACGATTGGAGTACTAGAGATTAGAAAAAGGCAATTTTTAATGATGAAACTTACTTTTTCATTCAAGGCTATACCGAAAGAATTGTCAGAATTCTTGGTGAATTTGTCAATATGGACATCTTCATGTATATGCATATATTTATGCAAACACAAAGTATATGTATACACACATACATATATGTATACACACCTACATGAGAGTTTTTACTTCCAGTGGGCCAAGAAGTCTCGTTTCCATTGAGGAAATAATAAACTCTGATAAATATATTTGCATGCTGAGAAAGAATTGATCTGAAATTATAGAAATTTCTAAATGGAAATGGAACAATGAAATATATTCCTGTACCATGTCACACATCAAGACAGGGTGAGAAATTATCTGAGAACATATAGGTTGTTTTTCTTTTTTTCTAGTAGTGGTATTGGGGAAGGAGAGGGTCAAAGGGTGTAGGTGGTTTAATAACTCTTTGGGCATAATTCCAGATTGCTCTCTAAAATACTTGGATAAGTTCACAGTTTCACCAACAGTGAATTAATGTTCCAATTTTTCTACATCCCCTCCAATATTTGTCATTTTCTACTTCAATCATTTTAGCCAATCTGATAAGTGTAAAATGATATCTCAAGTTTGTTTTAATTTGCATTTCTATAACCAATAATAATTTAGAACATTTTTAATATGGCTATAAATTGTTTTTTTTTCTTCTTAGGAAAACTTCTTGTTCATATCCTTTGACCATTTATCAATCAGGGAATGAATTATATTCTTATAGATTCAACAAATTTCTTTATACATATATGAGATATGAGACTTTTTCTGTGAAACTGTCCACAAAAATTAGAGAAAAACGAAAAGAACCTACATGTTTTACAATATTTATAGCAATTCTGTTTGTGGTGGCAAAGAACTGGAAACTGCCCACAATAGGGAATGACTGAACAAGTTGTGGTATATGATTGTGATGGAATATTACTTAGCAAACTCTGTGGAATATTACTGTGTGTAAGAAATGATGAACGTGGCTGGGGGGGCGGAGCCAAGATGGTGGCTGGAAAGTAGGGACTAGCATGGGCTCCCCGCCGAGCCCCTCCAAAAACCTATAAAAATGGCTCTAAACCAATTCTAGAACTGCAGAACCCAGAAAATAGCAGAGGGAAGCAGGGCTCTAGCCCAGGACAGCCTGGATGGTCTCTGGCTGAGGTCTATCCCGCATGGAGCTGGGAGCGGAGGGGAGCGGAATGGAGCAGAGCCGAGCCCAGCATGCACTGCATGGACCAACCAGACAAGGAGCCGGGTGGAGCGTGCCCTAGTGCTCTGAATCAGTGAGCTGCAGCAATTACCAGACTCCTCAATGCACAAAAACCAAAGACAACAGAGAAGGTTAGTG
Source organism: Trichosurus vulpecula (assembly GCF_011100635.1). Classification (NCBI taxonomy): domain Eukaryota; kingdom Metazoa; phylum Chordata; class Mammalia; order Diprotodontia; family Phalangeridae; genus Trichosurus; species Trichosurus vulpecula. The sequence continues at coordinate 285,130,154 of NC_050574.1, read as the reverse complement.
GGAAAAGCTGCTGGAGTAGAAGGAGTTGGAGGTTCGGCCACAGCACTGGGGGCAGCAGAAGTGGGGCAGCTACAGAAGTACAGATGCAGTTACTTCTGGCCCCAGGCCCACATGGTGAGAGGAATTCAATGGCGGATCAGAGCAGGAGTGAAGAGCCTGCTGAAGTTCTAGGTCCAGGCCGGGTTGTGGGTTCTTGGGGAAGGAGGAGTGCTGGTGTAGCAGAGCTGGCGCATACCCCCAGGCATGGAATATAGTTCTCTTAACTCTACAAGCGGTCATACCCCAATGAAAAACCCAAGGGTCAAGTAAGTTGGCTGGGAATATGGCCAGGCAGCGAAAATGCAACCAGATTCAGTCTCAGACTCTGGAATCTTTCTTTAGTGACAAAGACCAAAACATACAGGCAGAAGAAGTCAACAAAGTCAAAGAGTCTATAACAAAAGCCTCCAAGAAAAACATGAACTGGTCTCAGGCCATGGAAGGGCTCAAAAAGGATTTGGAAAAGCAAGTTAGAGAAGTAGAGGAAAAATTGAGAAGAGAAATGAGAAGGATGCGAGAAAATCATGAAAAACAAGTCAATGACTTGCTAAAGGAGACCGAAAAAAATGCTGAATAATATACCAAAGAAAACAACACCTTAAAAAATAGACTAACTCAAATGGCAAAAGAGCTCTAAAAAGCCAATGAAGAGAAGAATGCCTTGAAAGGCAGAATTAGCCAAATGGAAGAGGAGATCCAAAAGACTACTGAAGAAAATACTACCTAAAAAATTAGACTGGAGCAAGTGGAAGCTAGTGACTTGATGGGAAATCAAGATATTATCAAACAGAACCAAAGGAATGAAAAAATGGAAGACAATGTGAAATATCTCATTGGAAAAACCACTGACCTGGAAAACAGATCCAGGAGAGATAATTTAAAAATTATTGGACTACCTGAAAGCCATGATAAAAAAGGAGCCTAGATATCATCTTTCAAGAAATTATCCAGGAGAACTGCCCTGATATTCTAGAGCCACAGGGCAAAATAGAAATTGAAAGACTCCACCGATCGCCTCCTGAAATAGTTCTCAAAAAGAAATCTCCTAGGAATATTGTTGCCAAATTCCAGAGCTCCCAGATCAAGGAGAAAATATTGCAAGCAGCCAGAAAGAAACAATTTGAGTATTGTGGAAACACAATCAGAATAACCTAAGATCTAGCAGCTTCTACATTAAGAGATCGAAGGGCTTGGAATACGATATTCCGGAGGTCAATGGAGCTAGGATTAAAACCAAGAATCACCTACCCAGCAAAACTGAGTATCATGCTCCAATTCAAAACATGGATTTTTAATAAAATGGAGGACTTTTGAGCTTTCTCAGTGAAAATACCAGAGCTGAATAGAAAATTTGACTTCCAAACACAAGAATGAAGAGAAGCATGAAAAGGTAATCAAGAAAAAGAACAAGAAAAAGGAATTGCAAGGGACTTACTAAAGTTGAGCTGTTTTGTTTACATTCCTACATGGAAAGATGATGTGTATGATTCATGAGACCTCAGTATTAGCATAGCTGAAGGGAATATGCATAAATACATATATATATATATATATATATACACACACACACACACATATATATATCTTTATGCATATATATGTATATATGAGTGTGTATGTATGTATATATGTATGTGTGTGTGTGTGTATATATATATATATATATACAGAGAGAGAGAGAGAGAGAGAGAGAGAGAGAGAGAGAGAGAGAGAGAGGGCACAGGGTGATTTGAAGATAAAGGGAAGATATCTAAAAGAAATAAAATTAAATTAAGGGATGAGAGAGGAATATATTGAGAGAGGGAGATAGGGAGAGATAGAATGGGGTAAATTATCTCACATAAAAGTGGCAAGAAAAAGTTGTTCTGTAAGAGGGGAAGAGAAGGCAGGTGAGGAGGAATGAGTGAATCTTGCTCTCATCAAATTTGACCTGAGGAGGGAATACCATACATACTCATTTGGGTATCTTACCCCACAGGAAAAAAGGGGGAGAAAGATAAAAGAACGGGGGGATGATAGAAGGGAAGGCAGATGGGGGTGGAGGTAATCCAAAACAAACACTTTTGAAAGGGGAAAGGGCCAAGGGAGAAAATTCAATAAAGGGGGATAGGTTAGGAAGGAGCAAAATATAGTTAATCTTTCACAACATGAGTATTGTGGAAGGGTTGTACATAATGATACACATGTGGCCTATGTTGAATTGCTTGACTTCTTAGGGAGGGTGGGTGGGAAGGGAAGAGGGGAAAGAATTTGGAACTCAATGTTTTAAAAACAGATGTTCAAAAACAAAAAAAAAAATGTTTTTGCATCCAACTAGAAAATAAGATACACAGGCAATGGAGTGTAGTAATTTATCTTGCCCTACAAGAAAGGAAGGGAAAAGGGGATGGGAGGGGAGTGGGGTGACAGAGGGGAGGGCTGACTGGGGATCAGGGCAACCAGAATATTTGCCTTCTTGAAGTGGGGGGGAGGGTAGAAATGGGGAGAAAATTTGTAATTCAAACTCTTGTGAAAATCAATGCTCAATGCTGAAAACTAAATTAAAAAAAATTTTAAAAAAGGAAATGATGAACCTGATGATCTTAGCAAAATATGAATGGACTTGCATGAAATAATGAAGAACAATATTAGCAGAACCAAGAAAACGTTGTATATAGCAATAGCAATATTGTTTTAAGAATGACTAAATGCTTAAGTCATTTTGATTATCACAAATGCCCAAATTAACTATAAAAGACCTATGAACGAAGATGCTATCTGCACCTAGAGAAAGATACAATAGATAGAGGCATGTATAGACTGATTTTGCATATATATGTGTATATGTACATGCATATTTGTGTCTAATGGTACCCATCTCTAGGGTGGAGAGGGGGGAGGGGGGATGAGGGAAGGAACAAATATCAAGTAATAAGTAGCAGACCTGGGTTTTGAACCTGGGACCTCTGACTTGAAATCCTACATATCACCACATTATACTGTTTCTAATTATAAGTTTAAAAAGGGCACATTGGAGCCACTTTGTGGGAAGGTCATGTCATAATGTTTTAAGTTAATGATTTTTTTTAAAAAGAATTAATAGATGGAAATGAGAAATTTAGCTTGGATGAGCAGAAGAGCTTCCTGGCAGAGTAATTATTAACCCTGAATCAGGTATTAAGATGTAAAGGAAGTTTTATTTGGAACTTTTTGCTAAGGAAGAAAGATTCATCCATGGCCCTGGTACTTTAAACGCAGCACTTCTGCAAAATGGAGAACTACACTAAGTAGTAATCATAACAACAAGAAACAAATAATAGCTACCATTCATATAATCTTTAAGGTCTGCAAAGTGCCTCACATACATGATCACATTTAATGGTCTGAGAACACATTTCTAATGTTCCAAAGTTATCATCTCCATTTAATAAACACCTCTGTTGAAAAAGAGAGAGAAATAAAAAAACCCTCAAGCTGTGAACAATAGCAACAGTGACTCACATTTATGTAGTGTTTTAAGGTTTACAAAGCACCTTCCACGCAACAGCAGTATGAGACAGGTAAGTCAAAGCATTATTCATGTTTGAGCAGTGAAGTACACAGAGGTTGCTACTTAGCCAGAGTTACAGTGAGTCCCTAGACTCATGAATTCAAGTTTAGTGCTCTTCCCAAGTACACAGAAATGCTTTCAATTTTCCTATTGCATTTTAACAACTGATCCAAAACTGGATTAGGAAAAGGTGGGCTTGGTTGTCCTAAGTCTGGTGTAGGAAATTGATAGAAGTGTACTTCAGTTCTATAATCCTGTATCAGACAAGAGCAATATCGTTGTCCTAAAACATCAATTAATAGATGTGGTATGGTTGAAAGAGCCTGTCTCTTGATTCAACAGACCCTGGTTCAAATGATGCCTCTGATGTTCACTTTCTGCATGACTGTAACTTAACCTTCTTGACATCAGTTTACTCACCTGTACATGAAGGGATGGGATTATGTGGTCTCTAAGCTCTCTTCTGATTCTTAATCTGTGGTGCCTGGCTATGCAACATAATGGCATATGAATGAAAAAGCTCAAATAAGTTTACTATATTCATTACAATTCTACAATTTCCCAGCCTGATGAATTTACCATGACCCAGGTGACAAACAGGAAAAGATTGAACGAGCTAAGGAACATGGAGAACAGATTTTATCTTTCTCTTCCTATAGAATATGAAGATATTGATGCTTATAATTATACTAGTTATGACATTAATTATTTATAATAATAACTAATTGTAACAACTAAACTCGCATTACTATAAGACTCTAAGACAAGCGTTCTTAACCTGTTTTGTCAGAGACCTTTTTGACAGGCTGTTAAAAACTATGGACCTCTTCTCACAGTAGTTACTGTGGTGGTGGTGGTAGTTGCTTTTAATCACATTTGAAGGAAATGAAAGTTTTCAGTCAGCAGTTAATTAAAATAAAGATGTAAATTTTTTTCCCCTCTAAGTTCATGGATTCCTCAGAGGACTGTTTGCTCCAAAGCTTACAAAATACAGTGACTAGCAATAACATGTAGGTATCATAATTGTTATTCTCATTTAGGCTAAGTGAATGGTATCATACTCAAATAGAAAGGGACCACTAAACCATACATCAGGTCCCTTTGGTCTATATATTGACTTAGAAAAGCACATTAACATTATCTGTATTCTATTGTATTTTTAAAATTTTGTCATATATTTCCCAGTTACATTTTAATCTGGTTTGGACTTCTGCCCATAGGCTTCATGTTTGACACCTCTGGGTTAAATGACTTAGATATAATCACATAGATAGCACAACTCAAACCTAGCCCTTCTGACTCTAAATCCCTAGCTGGTTCCATTATACCACGTTGAAAGTCTTTTCAAAAAGCAGACTGTAACTTAGGGATTTCTGTTTCTCTCCTGTTTAAAAAAAATGTAGAATTGCCACATATTTGCTCATTACTGTTTATGTGTTTGTTTCCATTTTGACATTTGGTTTGTGTATTTACACTTGAAAGTTAAGTTGATGTAAATGGGAAGACTGCATCCATTTTATTACTTGTTCCTTGTTTTAAATTGGTTAGTGATTAAAAAATTTGGATTTCTAAGTGAATGATTTAATTGTTTTCTTTCCTTATTTGAGTTGTTCTTCTCAGTGTAATTAGAATGGACTAATTTGTTTAATTTATATATCCAGGGTTTTATTGAGTTGCTGATGACTACTGAGAAACGGAATACTACAAAGAAAGGAGGCGAAGGATTCTGCCTTGGAGTACAAATTTTGATATTTACTGTTTTCTTGACATGCCTCTAAAACAAAAAAGTGCCCTCTTAAAATACACCTATCCCTTGCTATAGAGACATGTGCTTTATGTATTTTTCACCTTAACGGAACATAGTCATTTATGCCCATTTTTCACTATTCCTATGCCTATAATTCACTATTTTATTCCATTACAAACAAATCCCCCTCAGAGAGCAGGCATGGGTTACACACCTATGCAGAGGAATACAATGCACAGAGTATCTAGAAGTCATGCTTACAGGTGCCACTGCTGCCAAATAATCCCCCCAAATAATGTCTACCTCAGAAAAACCCTCAGCAATTGTATATTCCCCCACCCACTCAGTGCAATTTTTTAGAAAGCAGCTTAATGACTTAGGCAACTCTTTTCGGATGTTCTGCATTTCCATCACCTTAATGATGATGACCGGTAGACTAATTCATTCTACTTCTCCCCTCAGGTCAACTCAATAGCCTACCAATTTCTCCTTTCAATAAGCACTGTTAAATAAAGTTATTTCAATATTTGTTATTTGCGCAACCATCTCTCAAAGCTCTTTTGCATGAAACCCTCCTCATTGGTGAAAATTGATTATATAATGCTCTGAACCTGTGTTAGGAGGAGAACTGGTGAGAGCTAGGGAGAAGAGAGATTCTGGGCTTCTGGCTTCCAGCTTTGAAGGAGAAGACATGAGGTTGGCAGACTATCTTCTGGTCCCTGAAGGGAGATAAAGACTCTGGAAAGAAGCCAATTCAATCATCTCCTCATGCAGGGGAAGAACATTGAATAATCAGTATACACCAAATGAAGAGAGACTCATGAAAATTGCCTTGTTATATGTGGATATATTTGGATGAGAAAAAAATAACTTTTGGGTAGTTCCAGGAACACTATTGCGTTCCCCCATTAAAACAAATGGGAATAAGGCCTTTATTTTGTAAATTTTCATTTTGTGGACAGCTTTTTGTTTGTCTGTTTGTTTTTGTTTTTTGCAGAAAGGATTTTGCCTTTTACTGTTTAACCCCAGTAAAGCAACTTGCTCTTATCTTTTCAACGTCAAGAAAGAAAATTGAAACAACATAGTTAAAAGTATGGGGACATTCGTGGAGTGTTTTCTACTACTTTAAAGAATGGCATTTAACCAAGCAAAACTGAGCAAAAATTGACTTCAACAAAGCCTCAAATATTTATTGCACATCTCCTATGTGTTTAGCAGTATGCTAGGAATTTAAGAAGAGATACAGAAGATACATACCTGCACACATGCATACATACATACATACATACACACATACACACATGTGAATGACAAGATCCCAGACTTTAAAGGGCTTACAATCAAGGAGAGACATCACTGAAGTCCAATATCCATAACTACAAGTGTTAATTGTATGGAGCTAATTGCACTGAAGACTTTGTAGCACACGTTCATTCTGCAGATTGGAATTGTACCTCACAACCCTGAGATTCTATGAGTTTATGATTCTGAATAAAAGAGCTATCAGAATTCAGAAATGATTGTAAAATTGAATTGAGTAGTACAAATAAGAGCATGACCCTATTTGGGGCTTTCTCAGAAAAGATACTGGAGTGATTTGCCATTTCCTTCTTTTCCAGCTCATTTTACAGATGAGGAAACTGAGGCCAACAGGGTGAAGTGACTTGCTCAGAGTCACAAAACTAATAAACATCTGAGGCCAGGTTTGAACTTGGGAAGGTAAGTCTTCTTGACTCTAAGCCCAGTGCTCTATCTACTTGCACCATTTAGCCACCCAAGTTATTTAGAAAAAGCATTTGTTGAACTAGAAGAAAGAATAACCAAAATAAGAGCCTCTATCATCATTAGATCCATTTTCTACTCCCATTCCTTAAGGCAGAGTTTTTCAAAAGAGGGGGTATAAATGCCTGAGAGGGGAAAAAAGACTCCCCTCAGAAAGTATGCAAATCAATGGTCTGAATGATTGGATATTTTCTAATACAATTCTACAATGCCCACATAAGTATATCTACTATTCTCAAGGGGGCAGCTAGGTGGAGCAGTGGATAGAGTGCCTGGCCCGGAGTCAGGAAGAGCTGAGTTCAAATGTGGCTTCATATAGCTGTGTGACCTTGGGCAAGTCACTTAACCTCTGCCTAAATTCACTGGAGAAGGAAATGGCAAATCACTCTAGTATCTTTGCCAGGAAAACTACAGACAGAATGGTCTACAGGGACAACTGAACAACAAAAAGGATCATTTTATTTATTTATTTATAAGATTATGAGTTCCAAATTTTCCTCCCCATCTCTCCCCTGCCCCCACCCCAGGACAGCATGTAATATGTAAAGAAGAATTAGAACCAATGGGAGAAACCATGAGAAAGAAGAAACAGAGAGACAGAGAGAGAGACAGAGAGAGAGAGAGAGAGAGAGAGAGAGAGAGAGAGAGAGAGAGAGAGAGAGAGAGAGAACAAATAATATCCTTTGATCCGCATTCAGACTCCATAGTTCTTTTTCTGGATGTGCACAGAATTTTCTGTCATGAGTCTTTTGGAGTTGTCTAAGATCCTTACATTGCTAAGATGAGATAGGTCTATCAAAGTTAGTCATCATACAATGTGACTGTTACTGTGTACAATGTTCTCTTGGCTCTGCTCACTTTACTCAACATCAGTTCATATACATCTTTCCAGGTTTTTCTGAAGTGCACCTATTCATCATCTCTTATAGCACAATAGTATTCGATTACATTCATCTACCACAACTTTTTCAGCCATTCCCCAAATGATGGACTTCCCCTCCATTTCTAATTCTTTGCCACCACAAAAAGAGCTGCTATAAATATTTTTGTACATGTGGGTCCTTTTCCCATTTGTATGATCTTTTTGGGATACAGACCTAGAAGTAGTATTACTAGGTCAAAGGGTATGCATGTTTCCCTTTGGGCATAGTTCCAAATTGTTCTCCAGAATGATTAGATCAGTTCACAACTCCACCAACAATGAATTAGCGTTCCAATTTTCTCACATCCTCTCCAGCATTTATCATTTTCCATTTTTGACATGTTAGCCAATCTGACAGGTGAGATGTGGTACCTCAGAGTTGTTTTGGTTTGCATTGCTCTAATCAATAGTGATTTGGAGCATTTTTTGCATATGAAAAACAATTATTTTCCAAGTTCAAAAGAAAGTGAACATAAGCAACACTGACAGGGTAATTAAATTCCAGAAAGTAGTGAGGTAGATTAGCAGAAGGGAAGTATACTATCATTAGACTCTCTCTCCAGCTTGGCTTCACATAAGGGTAGGGCAAACTTGTCATCCTCTGTTGTTATTCTTGTTGAGGTGTTCAATCATTTTTTCAGTCATGTATGACTCTCCATGACCCCATTTGTATTTCTGTTTTGTTTTTGCAAAGATACTGGTGTGGTTTTCCATTTCCTTCAGCTCATTTCACATATGAGGAAACTGAGACAAAGAGGGCTAAGTGACTTCCCCAACAACAACAAAGTGCAAATTTTTTCATCCTTTAGCTCTCTACAGAAATCTCAATCACATTGGGAAGAAAGCCAGGACTCTCCCCTGAGGATGATACAAGTGATGCTCATAGGGTGTCCCTCCTCCACCAGTTCCCCAATAAAGGTGGGAGGCTCAGAGTCATGCTGTCCCCTGTTTATAGACAGGCTCCCTGGTAATCAGGCAACAATCCCACACTTTTCCACTCATTTCTTGTTCTAATTATCTGGAAGTTTAAAGATTTAGGGGCTGAAGCCATGCCACCATTGTCTTTTCCCATCATCTTTGGAGGCAGATGAGTAAAGTGGAAACAATGATTTATGTATTTGGAGTCAGAGGTCCTGGCATCAAATCCTGGCTCTGCCACTTTCTATTTCTTAGACTTTGGACAACTCATCTTCTGGGTTTCAATTTCCTTAACTGCAGTGGTAAAATGTGTGGACCAGATAATATCCGAGTTCTAGCTCTGGAACTATGATTTTATGACAGTGAATGTAAGATGGTGCTTATTTACACTATGATATATATCATTTTAATTTATGTTTTAGATTTGTGTGATTACAAAATTATAATGTATTCTTCATTTTATTTGATGAATGTACAAACTAATGAAATTATTATGAATACTTATTAAAAAGTGTTGATAAGAACGTTAAAAAATGTAATTTGGAATCCACTGCCTTAGGGAAGGACAGATGCTGAGGGTTAGAGGAAGAGATGTTAATATAGTGGAAAATTAGAGGTATCTGGATGGCGCAGCAAAGAGTGCATTGCAGACTGAAGAAGACCTGACTGTAAGAAATGATGACCCAGTTGATTTAGAAGAAAACATGGGAAAACCTGGCCTTATGTTTTAGGATATTTTTTGGGGGGAAGTCAGGGGCAATTGGGGTTGTCTTGCCCAAGGTCACACAGCTAGTAAGTGTGTCAAATGTCTGAGGTCAGATTTGAACTTAGGTACTCCTGACTCCAGAGCCAGTGCTCTACTCACTGCACCACCTAGCTGCCCCAAGACCTGGCCTTATGAAGGAAAATGCAATCCACCTTCTGAGAACCAGCTAAGTGGAAATAAGAATAATATGGTGTCACATATGTGTGTATGAGTGTATATGTACATAAGCAAAAAGCAAACACCAGAGAACAAAAGAAAACCTTCAAGGAAGCAAAGAAAAGCTAAGCAGCTTTGAAAAATATGTATAGTATTTATTACACAGGCTTTCTCGAGATGATAATTTATTGTTTTATATTGAATCCTCTCTTATATTCTCCTGTGTACATGGTAATATTTTTTCTTCTCATTTTCTATTAAAGTTTAAAATAAATAAATAAAACTTTACAAAGGAAAAAAAGATGACCTGATTTCAAATCTAGCCTTGGACACATTGGCTGTGTAACCATGGGCTACTCATTTACCCTCTATTTGCCCCACTTTCCTCATCTGCAAAATGAGGGTGGTAATAACATCTACCTCCCAGAGTTGTTGTGTTCTGGATAAAATGAGATAATATCAATAAAGTGCTTTAGAAATCTTAAAGTGATGTATAAATGCTATCTGTTATTATTATTATAAAATAATTTAGGTATGCAGAGTGGACCTCCCCTATAACAATTTGGACTTGATAAATTAGGAAGTACAAAAGCACTGAAGATTGCTGACAAAAATAATTCAAAAAAGTTTAAAAAAACTGGAGATATCTAAGGTAGCATGATAGATGGAGTGCTGGACTTGGGAATCAGGAAGACATGAGTTCAAATCCTGGCTCAGTCATTTGTAAGCTGGGTGACATTGGACCTGTCACTTAAGCTCTCTAAATCTCAGTTTCTCTCTCTCTCTCTAAAATGGATATAATAATAACATCTATCTTACAGGTTGTTTTGAGGATCAAATGAGATAATATATGAAAAACACTTTTAAAAATTTTTAACATTCATTTTTGAGTTCCAAATTCTCTTTCCCTTCCATCCTTCCCCCCTCCCCATTGAGAAGGCCAGCAATATGATAACCATTATACATGTGAAGCTATGCAAAACACATTTCCATATTAGCCATATTATAAAAATAGCCAGAAAAATAAAGCGAAAAAAAATGTTTCAATCTGCACTCAGAGTTTATCTCTGAATGTAAATAACACTTGATCATGAGTCCTTTGGAATGGTCCTACATCATTGTATTGATCAGAGTAACTAGATCTTTCATAGTGATTATTGTTATCTTTTTGCTGTTACTGCATACAATATTATCCTCGCTTCATTTTGCATCAGTTCATATAAGTCTTTCCAGGTTTTTCTGAAACTATTTCCTTTGTTATATGTTATATATAGCACAATAGTATTCCATCACAATCATATGCCACAATTTGTTCAGTCTTCCCCAATTGATGCCCGTCCCCTCAATTTCCATTTTTGCCACTGTAAAAAGAACTATAAATATTTTCTGTACATACAGGTTCTTTTCCTTTTTAAAAAAAAGTCCTTGGGATAAAGACCTAAAAGTGGTACTGCTGGGTCAAAGGGTATGCACAGTTTTATAGCCTTTTGGGTATAGTTCCAAATTGCTCTCCAAAACAGTTGTATCAGTTCACAACTTCAGCGATAGTGCATTTAGTGTCTGTATTTTCCACATCCTCTCCAGGAATTGTCATATTCCTTTCCTGTCACGTTGCCCAATTTAATAGGTATAAGGTGGTACCTCAGAGTTGTTTTAATATGCATTTCTCTAATTATTAGTGATTTAGAGCACTTTATATGACTACTGATTTCTTCTTCTGAAAACTTCCTAATTCATATCCTTTGATCATTTAAAAGCATTTTGTAAATCTTAAAGTGCTGACTAGTATCATCTAAATTATCAGTAACAGCAATATGCAAAATGGGACTTGGAACTTAGTAGTAAGCCATTTCACTGTATTCTAATTCTTTGAATTTTCAAAATTTATTAATATATGCTAAATTTTAGTTAAATATAATATTAGATTACAGTCCATTCCTCAATCATGTTGTATACCTATATTGCCTTTTGTTCATTTCAACATCTTGTAACATTTTTTCCTTGCAAAGTCAGATACCCACAGAAATGGATATGTAGCAATAGGTTATAAAATAACTTCTCCCTTCCAGTGAGTTCAATAAATAAATTTTGTATGATTGCATCACTTACAATTATTTTATTTAATTATCAATAATTATTTTTATTAACTTATAATCCACTTCAAGTGGATTGTAAGGATCTTAGATGGATTTGAATCCATGGCCTCTGACTTCAAAGCCAGTGTTTTTTTTGACTGTACCATTCTATCTCATGTTCTATGTATGACTCCTGAGATGCCTGAGATGCCTCAAAATTCCAGGCTTCTGTGTCTTTAGAAGTAATTAATTCATTGATTTATGATCTTTAAGGTCCCTTTAAATTTTAGTGTTCTATTACAACATGATTCCATGATACAGAATCTGGAAAAATAAAATAAAACTGAGCAAGAAAGCAGGGCAGTTGCAGAAACAGGTGATGCAAGAAAAACCAGATAATTGTGTCATGGGTATCAAAGAGTTCTAGTGGTGGTCCTCAAACAAATTTCTCAGCAGCTGAGTGAATCAGGACATTGGAGGAAAGATAAATGGAGATTTAGGTAGGTAGGTATTTAGTGTCAAGAAAATCTGAAAGATAGTCCTATTATATTCTATCCTGGTCAAACAATGTTTGGAGTATTGTATTCTAATCTAGGTGCCACACTTTTGGGTAAATGACTAAAAAGAGTATGTCCAAAAGAAGGCATCTAGGATGGGCAAGAGAAATGGAAATAAGTCATTTGAGAATCAATCGAAAGTACTATAGACCTAAAGAAACCATGCAAGTGGGAAAAGGACTCGTATGTACAAAAATATTTATAGCAGCTCTTTTGTGGTGGCAAACAATTGGAAATCAAGGGGTTGCCTATCAATTGGGGAATGACTAAACAAATTGTGGTGTATGAATGTAATGGAATACTATTGTGCTATAAGAAATGAGGAGCAAATGGACTTCATAATAACCTGGAAAGACTTACATGATCTGATGCTAAGTGAGAGGAGCAGAACCAGGAGAACATTATACACAATTACAGACACATGGTATCTGTGATGACTAACTTTGATAGACTTTGCTCTTCTCAGTAATACAAGGATCTAAGACAGCTCCAAAAGACTCATGATGGAAAAAGCTGTCCACATCCAGAGAAAAAATTATGGAATCTGAATGCAGATTGAGGCAAACTATTTGCTCTTTTTTTCCTTCTTTTTTGGTTTTGTTTCTTCTTTCTCATGGTTCATTCCATTGGTTTTAATTCTTAACAACTTGACTATTGTGTAAATAAGTTTAATGTGAAGGTATATGTAGAACCTATATTGGATTACATGACATCTTGGGGGTGAGGGGAGAAAACTTGGAACTCAAAAACATGTGGAACTGAATGTTGTAAACTAAAAATTAAAAATAATTTTTTTTAAAAAAATAAAGTACTATAGACATAACAGACTCAAAGAACAGTAAACTTAGATGGGATGAGAGCTGTCTCCAAGGATTTGAAGTGATATGTTAGAGGGATTAGGCTCTGCTTAACACACCAGAATTCATGAATGATTGGTGAACATTCTAGAGAGAAAGGTTTTGAAACATTATGAGGAAAAACTCCCAAACAATTCAGTTTAATTCAACAAACACTTCTAAGTACCTATAGTGCTAGGTAACAACAAACAAGCAAACAAAAACATTGTGCCAGGTGCTAGACATAATAAGACAAAAACAAAACATCTCTTCCTTTCTTGGGTGGGTGGGAAGGAGATAAAACACAAAAATAAGTACAGTACAAGTAAAATTGAGGAGTCAGAGAAAACTCAAACTGGGGGTGGTGGTGGGGGATCCAGAAAGAGAAAATTGTACCTAATTTGCTACTTGGAAGAAAACAAGAACTCTCAGAGATAGATATCAATGAGGACAGTGCCATTTAAGCATGACAATGGTATATTGAATTTAGTTAATAGCAAACAGTCCCAGTTATCTGGAACGTGGAATTCATGAAGGCAAGTAGTATGAAGTGAGGTTGGAAAGATACATGGGAGCCAGATTGTGGAGAGTCTTAAATGCAAGCTATGGAATTTATATTTTATCCTACAGACAATGCAGGGGAAGGTAGTATAGCATAGATTTAAAATATTGCCTCATATATACTAGTTTTGTGACCATGAGCAAGTAACTCAAACCCAGTGTCCTGGGAGACTCTTTGTGAGAAAATATTACAGACAAGTCACTGACCTGCATTGGAGAAAGTCTTCCTATTGATTTCATACCAATGAAATCACAGGGTTATACACCCCAAAAAGGGCAATTGGAACACCAAAAAGGTTTGTGAGCAAGGGTGGACTCCCTTAGGGGCAGCTGCATTAATGGAAGACAGAATATAAAGGGGAGAGTCGTCCAAGCAATTAGAGTTGTCCAAAAGTGGAATGGACTACTCCATCACTGAGTTTCCCTCAGTGAAGGTCTTCAAGGGGAGGGAAGATTATTATTTGTCACATAGATTGCAAAAGGAGATTCTTGTTAAGTTACAAATTAGGCTATATGACCTTTGAAGTCCCTTCCAAGTCCAGGATATTATCTATGGTTATCTGGGTACTGAAAGCCTGGCATTAGATACTGGGTTTCAGTATGTAGGGAAGCATATAGGAATCCAGACATGGCGGAACTAGGGTCCTCAGCAGAAAAATGGGTGTAAGGAACAGAATGGGTCATAAAGAAAAAGGCAACAAGGAACAAACTATTGATAATAGGACATGGATTCAAACGGCTAACTATAGAGTTGCCTTGATAAAAACTCCCTACAATATTTTGAATTTTAGCCAAACTGAATTGACTACTCACCATCCCTCCTTCTTATCCTGAGCTATCTTATCTCCATGATTACATACTGTGACAATCAAAACTGTAATGCTCTCCACTGGTATCTCTGTCTCTGTCTGTCTCTCTCTCTTTCTCTCCTCTGTCTCTCTGTTTCTCTGTCTGTCTGTCTGTCTGTCTGTGTCTGCCTCCATCTCTGTTTCTCTGTCTCTCTCTTTGTCTCTCTCTGTCTCTGTCTCTCTCTTCTCTCTGTCTCTCTCTCTCTCTCTCTCTCTCTCTCTCTCTCTCTCTCTCTCTCTTTCTCTCTCTCCCTCTCTCTCTCTCTCTCTCTCTCTGTTTGGCTTTATCTCTCTCCCAATGAGAAGAGGCTCCCTCACAATGCACTACCTCGAATGTATTCTCCTATGTAGACCATTTCTGATTTCTTTTTCCTACTGATTTGGATAAATGGGTTTTCTTGGCTAAGTGCTGTGTGTTCATTGTGGAACTGGTATTTGGTGGTAAAGGTCCTTGAATGTAAATCTTAGGGTCCTGCCTCCCTTTAATAATTAACAGCAATTAAAATTTAGCTTGAACCTAATCCAATCCCCTAGACTAATATTATTAAAGGGAGCAGATAGAATAAGAAGTTGAATCACAGAAAGTTTAAGCTAGTGAATTTTCATATTTGCCTTCTCAACTCTATATTGAGTTGCCTTTGGTGCCTCTTGAAAGATGGTTATATTAATTTTATATGATTCCAGCCATCATTAGAAGTCAACCCATGTCTCATCTTCGTATTGTCTAAGATGTTTTTATTCTGTCTCAGCTGAAGACATAGGATAAATGGGAAGAGAGAGAGAGAGAGAGAGAGAGAGAGAGAGAGAGAGAGAGAGAGAGAGAGAGAGGGAGAGAGAGAGAGAGAGAGGGGGAGGGAGGAGGAGGAGGAGGAGGAAGTTAAAAGGAACACTGTAAGAAACTAGGGACTAGGGAATGGGAAGAGATTGAAGTAAGCTAGACAAGACTATTAGTCATGAGGAGAGGTAGCTGGCAAAAAGAATATTTGTCTTGGTAGACAACGAATCTGAACTATATGGATTAGGAAAGCAGGAAGGAGGAATTTAATAAACATAGAATGGTCAAATATCCACTTATTGGAGAACATTGTTGCATGTTTTGGTGCTCTTAGAAACCTGGCTCTCTCCCAATTACACCACTGATCTGGGTATCCTCTGTTATATGAACTGATCCTTCTCTCATTCCCACCAATACACTGAGATGAGAAGAAAAATTAGCCTGCTTCTTCCCTACCCCATCATTTGCCCTCTGCTACCACCACTCAGTGACCTCCTTCCTTTAAAATTTACTCTGTGTATCTCATCTTGTCCAGATCTAGACTATCAGGCTCCAGGAGACTTTTCTTCCACTGTCAATGAATTCAGTACCTTAATTACGATATTCCTTTTCCACTCCATCCCAGCTGTCTCATACTTAAAGTATTAAATGTTGATGTTGATATCCCCTTAAACACCTTTGTCTACCACTTCATAATCCTAAATTCTATGATCTGCATCATCATCCTACTTTAGGCATTCACAAGTGGATCACAACTTGGATATCATCATCAAGATAAGCTGTGCCACCTTCGTGATCTTGAACTCCAAAATTCCTCTATCTGATCGTGATCTCCTTTCTTTGTATTTCTTCTTTTTTCCATTCTTGCTAAGCTTGTTCCTTATTCTTACCTCTTCACTCACAAAGCTACTACCCTATTTCAGGTCCTCATCACTGACAGTAGTCAGGCTACTGAAATAGCCTTCTTTTGGGTCTCCCTGTACCAAATTTCTCTACATTGTAATCTATCCTCTACAAAGATAGCAAAGGGATTTTCCTGAAATTCAAATCTAATCATGTCACACACATAAACACACAGAAAGACACACACATACACTTCCCACACACAATACCACATACATACAAACAAACTCTAGTGGCTCCTGATTAACTCTGGCATTTAAAACTCTTCACAACCTCCCATCTTTCCCTTCTTTTTAAAATTCACTCCCATTTTTGAACTCTATATTCCAGTCATTTTGACCTACTTAACTGTATGGCACACATAATCTACCATCTCCTTTACACTGATGTTTCCCTATATGGAGAATGCCTCCCTCCTCATCTCCTTTGGTAATTCTTGATTTCCTTCCAAAATCACTTGAAGTTTCACCTTCTCTATGAAACATGTGTGGTCTCCTCCAGCTACCAAACTGCCACTAGGAAAAGAACTAGTGTGTAAGGAGGTCTTGAAAAATTAGGAAGAAAGGAGAGAAAAGTTCCTAGAGAACACCAAAGGAGACAATATCAGGGAAAAAGTTCAGGGTTGATATTATTTTTTTTTCCTTTTAATTTTTTTTTTATTTTTAGTTTACAACATTCAGTTACACAAGCTTTTGAGTTCCAAATTTTCTCCCCCTCCCTCTTTTCCCTCCTCCCCCCTCCCCAAGATGGCATGCAATCTGATATAGGTTCTACACATACCTTCACATTAAACATATTTGTACATTAGTCATGTTGTAAAGAAGAATTATCACCAATGGAATGAACCATGAGAAAGAAGAAATAAAATGAGACAGAGAGAGAGAGAGAGAGAGAGAGCAAATAGTTTGCTTCAATCTGCATTCAGACTCCATAAATCTTTCTCTGAATGTGTATAGATTTTTCCATCGTGAGTCTTTTGGAGTTGTCTTAGAACCTTGCATTGCTGAGAAGAGCCAAGTCTATCAAAGTTATTCATCTCACGATGTGTCTGTAATTGTGTACAATTTTCTCCTGGTTCAGCTCCCCTCATTCAGCATCAGTTCATATAAGTATTTACAAGTGATTATGAGGTCTGTCTGCTACTTATTTCTTATAGCACAATAGTATTCCATTACATTCATATACCACAACTTGTTCAACCATTTTCCAATTGATGGGCATGATGTTATTTTAAAAGAGTAAAAATAGATCATTACTTCAAATAATTCTGCTGGGGAGATATAAAATGAAATTATTTTCTTTATTCAAGACTCAGATTTGTGCACATATTCTCTGAAACTTTTCCATTCCCTCATTGTTAAGGCTGTATGCCCTTTAAGTTACAGTAGTTTATATGCGTTTATCTGTGTATATGTGTACTTAACCCTGCCTCACACACAATTACTTTGCTAGCAGATACGGTCTCATTTATATCCAGTGCCTAACGTGATGATATCCATAATAGATACTTTAAAAATGTTTGTTAAATGAATTGAATGGGGCTTCAAATATGGGTCTTTGGACATTAGGTCTAGCATTCTGTTTTCTACTGAACAGATCAATTCCTCCCTTTTATCACCAAAGGAGAGCTCAAGCTCTCCATCATTGCTATCTCCCTTGTAGGTGAACATAGGCTCTTGCCACTGACTCAGGACCTTGGGCAGACTTCTTCTCTGTACCTTTTGTAAGAAAAAACAAAAGGTATAGCTATATAAGTTAAGATACCTTTGTTTTCTCTGCTTATGATGCAGTAAATAAAGCATTTCAAAATTTATTTTGTACTATACAACCAAATCACTTCTACATTTTTCTTAATTAACTTTTGAGTTTGATTCCTATTTTTGATACAAAGCATCATTAATCATAAAGAATCAACTTGTCTACTCTGTCTATATTCCATTATGTTTAACAAATTCCTATGCATTGGGATGTTGGATGACTCTCATTGTCCAATGGGCTATCTGGTAACACTAATTCTAGTTTAGATCAGTTGCAGGAAAGAAGGGATTATTAGACTTCAGATTCTAAATTCAAATGTGTAGCTCTTAGTTCCAACAATCACATGTAACCTTTAACTGGAAACACTGGAATGGGCAAATACCTCAGAAATGTTGAGATCTTGAACTTCCAGATTGTATCTCTCCCCTTTCAACTAGACTATGACTCCATATCCTGAGTATCAGTGCAGTCTCCAGAAACAAGAAATCTACATCAATTTCAGTGATCTTTCATGACTATAAGCCACCAAGACACACAAAGTAATAGAAGAGGAGACAGACGTTGATTTCTCCTCAACATTTTCTCTTCCCCATTTCCCCTTTCCTCCCCTGCCCCCCCCCACCCCAGTCACTTCTCGATCTTCCAGGACTTATCAGCAACAATCCAGGCATTAGTTAGCTGAGGGCTGGCAGATTAAAGATATGTCTCATATGATCTACTGAAAAAGGAAGTGGGGCCGGGGTCAGGAAATTTGGCTGCTATTCTCAGCTCCAGCAATGGTATAACCTTGGACAACTGCCCGATCTTCCTGGTTTCAGTGCTTCTCTGCCTGTGCCCAGGGATTAATAATATCCAGCTCTTCCTAATTCACTGCAGTGTGGTAAAGATCACACACATAGCATGTGAATGCAGTAAGAGTTCCCGGGTGTAATAGTACTTTGAAAATTCAACAGATCATTATTAAAATAGAAACTTGTAATAACACTGTACAATAGAATTCGGTATGAGGTAGGTACATGTTGGACCCCATCCAAGATTTTTAAAATTAATATACCAATAGGACTTCTTTCAAAAACAGCTTCTCTTCTAAGGCAGTTCTTTAGCCTAGACCAAGAGGATGGCCAGGCAGTGAAGCTGTCATTCATTACAGAAAGATTTTGGCCCCAGTAGTTTCCTCCCCTACAGTAAAGATTCACAGGATGGCCATTCTCAAAGTCACACAAGATTCTGCTGTATGCTTTGGACTATGATTAGAGTTTTCAGCTATTTTAGCTCATGAACCTACATTTTCTTTACATCTCAAGGGAAAATGTATGCTTCGCTTCACTCTCTGCTCTCGGATTTATCGTACTTTGAGTATGAGTGTATTCATTGTTCTCTCCCTCTTCTATTCCTTGACCTCATCCAGACCATCTCTTTATTGGCCCTCTTTTTGTTGGAAGACTTTTATTGAACCTTGTCAATCCCAAGCTCCTAAAATTTCCAATCCTCAACCCTGATATCCCAATATTCTACATCTTCAACAGCTCTTGTTCCTTCCACTTGTTATGAGCCCATTTTTCTTCACCAGTCTTTGCACTGTTAAGTGAGGGGAGAAACCTTTTCCTACATTCAATGCAGCACTAGTCATCTTGAAAATCTGAAATCACAGCAGCTGTTGGCTCAAGGACATTCTGAGCAAAGCATTATTGTTTTTCTTGAATTTCTATAAAATTTCATTTGTGCTTGGTACAGGCAAAGAGGGAAAAAATCAGCAGTACTAAAATAATCCACTCTCCTTTCCACTGAATTCAATGCTTTCAAGTAAGAGAAATCTTTTTTTTTAATGTTCTTTAAGCAACCGTGTAGCTGCAGGAAGAACATGCTATCAAAGCACACCTTGTGGTCTCTGAACAGAATGAGTGTGCATCTATTTTTTTTTCAGATCATTAAAAGAAATGCAAAGTTAGGAGGGGAAGAGATCTGAAATCTTATTTTTGCACTCTCTTAAAACATTCTTTACTCCTTATTTCCTTCAGTTAAGAGAATGATAAAAGCTTCCAAAGAACAAATGATGACCATGTCCAAGAAATGAGCTTTGAGTGCCCTGAAGTAAACTAATGCCTACTTAGGCATCTTAATAAGTATCACAAACATTACATTCTAGGGATGAATCTCCTTTGCCTAGGGCCATTTCTTTATGTTTTACACTAGAAAGAAAAAGACATTTTAAAATATGTGGGGATTTAGTTCCATTTTTAAGAACTAATATTAATAACCAAGCTGAGGCTTTGAATACAGCCTCAAAGAAAAATGGTGTCTGCTAACCTAGGACCAGCCTAGCTAAGTGTGGAGAGGCACATTACCTATAGGTAGCCCAGTAAGTGATTAATTCTGTGTTTGTAGCAATCTATGAATTTCAACAAAATGCTTTCAAGATACTAGTGAAACAATTGCCTGGACAGGTGAGCCTTTCCCAGTTGACACTTAGGCTTATAAGAAGGAAAGAAGGCAGAGATAGGGAAGCAAGGTACTGAGCAAAATTGTTGGTGGGAAGGGCAGCCAAACAATTTTCCCTCAAAAAACAAGACCAAGATAGTGCTTAATTGAATCCTGTGATCAACACTTAACAAGCAAATAGAGGTATATTTATTAACCCATAGTGGGTATATTGAAATTATAGACTTGAATTAAGGTTCATACCATCCTACAATAATATAAATGAAACAAACCTTGATGTTATATATTATAATGAATAATATTGACCCTGGAGGAAAGATGAAGAAATGTTCTTCCATCTTTTTGCTGAAGAAGTGGAGAACTATTGATATGGGTCATTTCATATGCTGTCATATGCTCCTCTCTGTTTCAGTTAGTTCTGTTTACCTATTATTTCTCTGTTACAAGGACCAGGATGTGATGAAGGAATCAAGAAAGGACTGATATATCAATTAAATTTTAACTAAATTTTTTAAGAATAATAATCTTGTTCTAGTGGCAAGGCTATGAAAGTGTTTTTACATATTCCCCACATTCGTTTCAACAGAAAGAAAGCATTATATTTATTTAAATAATTTTGGGAGAAAAATCCTTTGTAGGGGTGGGATGTAAGGGGCTAGAGGTCATTAAGGAATATATAGAGCCATAATTTAAGAAAAATGAATCAGTTATTCAATCAATAAAATGTAATCAAGCCTTTACTGTATGGCCAGAACTAAGCATACAAGAAAACTATAGGTTTTTCTCTGTTTTTAGGAAATTATAGTCTACTTAGGAAAATAAAACCAACATTTATTAAATAATGATTAAATGTAAAACTATGTGGCATTTATGCTAAAATGCAATAGAAATTCAGAGGAGAAATCAATTTAGACTGGGCTGGAAAAAGCCTTTTATAGAAATTGGAGCTTGAATTAAACCTTAAAAGTGGATATGATTGGGAAACAAAAATGCAAACACAGAGAGTATTCATGGTGGTCTGGGAATAAGGGAAAAGAGGAACGTGGTGCATAATACAAGTTCCTTTGCTTTCTGGAATACCATAGTCCAATCCCTCAGATCCTTTAATGTAAAAGCTGCTAAGTCCTGTGTATTCCTGACTGTGGCTCCTTGACATTTAAATTGTTTCTTTCTTCCTGCTTGTAGTATTTTCTCCTTGACCTGATAGTTCTGGAAATTGCCTACTTTATTCCTTAGAGTTTTCATTTTGGGATATCTTTCAGGAAGTGATAAATGGATTCTTTCAATGTCTCTTTTACCCTCTTGTTCTAGGATATCAGGGCAGTTTTCCTTAATAGTTTCTTGAAAGATACTGCTCAGGCTCTTTTTTTGATCATGGTTTTCAGGTGGTCCAATAATTCTTAAATTATCCCTCCTGGGTCTACTTTCCAGGTCAGTGGTTTTCCAATGAGGTATTTTACATTCCTTCCATTTTTTTTATTCTTTTGATTTTGTTTGATTGATTCTTGATGTCTCATAGAGTTATTAGCTTTCACTTGCCCAATTCTAATTTTTAAGGAATTATTTTCTTTCATTAACTTTTGTACCTCCTTTTCCACTTGGCCCATTTTACTTTTAAAAGAGTTGTCTTCTTCAGTGGATTTTTTTTCCTGTTTGACCCAGGGGTGGGGAACTTTTATAGAACATATCTTTTTATTTAAAGGGGTTTATTCTGTGAAGTTTGAATTCGGTCAAAGGGCTACACTTGAGGACCTAGAAGGCCATGCGTGACTTTGAGGCTGCAGGTTCCCCACCCCTGATTTGACTAATTCTTTTTTTTTAAGTTGTTTTCTTCAGTCAATTTTTGTGCTTCCATTTCCAAGCTGTTGACTCTTTTCATAATCCTCTTGCATAAATTTCATTTCTTTTCCTAATTTTTCTTCTACCTCTCTTACTTGATTTTCAAAATTCTTTTTGAGCTCTTCCAAGAGCACTTTTTTGGGCTTGAGTCCAATTCATATGCAGGCATTGTGACACTGTTGTCCTATTCTGAGTTTGTTTTATTTTTCTGTCACCATAGTAGCTTTTTATGATCAGGTCTCTTTTTGTTTTTTCCTCATTTTTAAAAGTTGAGCTCTGCTTCTGGAGTACAGAGGGCACTGACCCAAGCTTCTTTCCCTGGAGGTCAGGGGTCTGGTCACTGGCTTTCTGTGCCAGAGCCTCTGAGGCTGGCATCTTTCCCACAGAGCTACATGGCCCAGCCTAGTCATTCCTGTTGTGAACTGGGCTCTGGGGCTGGCAGTTTGCCTTCTGTGCTAGGATCAGAGGCTTCACAGCTGGCCTTCTGTGCCACTGGCCTGCTAGCCAGATCTAGGGGCTTCAGTTGCTGATCTGTGTTTTGACTAAGAGTCTCCTGCTGGCTTGCCAGGACACTGCCCGCACTGGGCTCTGCTCCACTTTTCCTCAAATGAAACAGACCTTTCCTGAAGTCCTTCCAAGTTATCTTGGGTGAGAAATTGTTTTTACTCTGTCTTTTTGTGGATTCTGTTGCTCCAGGATTCTTTTAGAGACGTGATTTCAAGTTGTTTGAGAGGGAAATGGAGGGAAGCTCAAGCAACTTCAAGGCTTCTCTCTGCCATCCTGGCTCTACCCCCCTCTAGCTAACTCTTAAAGGCAAAATATCAATGAAAGTTTGTGAACAATAATTTTTGTAGATGTGGACCTATAAAATACCTTTAATTTGGGGTAGCCATTCTTTGGAGTATCCACCCTGAAAACTGGGGGCTACTTCAAGGAGCTGCATGGAACTAGTCTCCAGGACTAATCTTCCTTTTCCACACCTTTCGCCCAAAACAAAGTGGTAAAAGCCAACTAATTATTCCAAAGAGATTTTCTTGGATTTAAGAGAAAGTATTTGGAAGATGAAAGATAGGATTAAAGGATAGACAGCTGGCTTTGGAATCCATAAGAACTGGTTTAAAATCCTGTCTCCAACATATACTAATTGCATAACTATTTCACTGAGTGAATAAGTGACTAATTTCTCTAGGCCCCAGACAATTCTGACTAAAAGTTGGAAAATTTCCCGTACTGTGCAATAGTAGAAAGAGTTTCCTCATCTGAGACTTGCTTATATAAATGGAAAAGATAAGTCTTATCCCCAAAATTGGAATACTTTGCAAGTTTTAAGTAAGCATTTATTTGGGTAGAACAAGCTGTCTTGGATGCCATAGGATAAAGTATAATGATTTTACGCACATGCGTACACACACACACACACACATACAAATACAAATACAATACTTCAAAATATCTGAATCTGGTGGTAGTAATTGTAACTTACTTTGAAACTTTAAGAAAGTAGCAAAATTTTTTGAGGATAAGATCTAATGAATTTGCGCCATAAGGGAATGCATTGAAGAAGCAGAAGACATTAATTTGTCTCTGATCAACAGAGCTTCAGTGCAGGAAGAATTGTTCCTCCTGCCAGATTTGAAACACCCTAGAGCGAAGGTTCTCAACCTTTGTTGTGTCATGGACCTCTTTGGAAATCTGGGTAAGCCTGTGGACTTCTTCTCAAAGTAATGTTTTTAAATGCACAAAATAAATTACGTGTAATTACAAAGGAAATCAATTATGTTGAAATAGAGTTATCAAAATATAAACAACAAAACAAAAATGGAGCCCAAATTAAGAACCTCTTCCCTAAAGAAATGCTCTTCATGGTGAATAAAGAGGTCACCATAAAAAACAGACCAATAGTTTTAGAACTGAAACAGAAGCAACAAAAATTATTTAAGCTGTACAGAGAACTACAGTAGGAGACACCTACTGGTAGCCCTTCATAGTCTTGACTCTGAGTAAATGATATTCTAGGTTGTTCTTGGCAACGGGCTGCTCTTTGGAGGTATTAAAAAAATCAAAGAATTCTGTTGTGAATTCTATTTATTTTCTTTGACCTTTCAACAAAACTTTCTTATCTATGACAAATTGTGTATTTATATGTGCTTTATGGGTTTAGTATGATGGGAGTGGGGAGGGGAAGGATTTGCAGGGTTTTTCCTAGTTTTGTTTTGTTTTGGCATGAGATTTAAATAAACAATACTCTGTAGTCTAGGTCAGTAGTTTTTATTGTCTTAGTTTTTACTTTATTCACTATATGAGCATGCCTCATAAGCACATATTGAAGTTGTCTGCCTTAGCTCCTAAGGCTCTGAGGTTATATTTTAAAACTGTATAGTATTTAAAATTGTATATTGTAGTACTGAGGATGACAATGAGAATAGATATAATACTCTTCTTTGGGGAGAAAATGTAACAGGATAAATAATGGTGACACAGAAAAAGACCTGAACGTAGACTGTTGAACTTAGAGTCAGGGGACTTAAGTGCAAATCCTGGCTCTGACACTTATAAAATGTGTGAACTTGGGCAAATAACTCTTTTGGCCTATTTCTTTATCTGTAAGATGAGGGAGTTGGATTAAATATCTTCTGAAGTCCTTTCCAGCTACATGTCAATGAAATTATGATCTTAATATGTGATCCTAGTACATGAAGGCTTCTTTCAACATGGTAAAGGAAAAGGAAAATTCACCTTGAGTTCTGAGGTTAAAAAATTTCCAGTCAATAAAAGGCTATGTCTACACAATAATAAAATGGATGGTTAAATCAGATAAAAAAGGGAAAGAGATGGAAACTGATATGGGGGATTGCCATGTTTTTCATTTTTTAACCAGTTGTTTCAAAATTACATATTTGCAGTATAATCTACATCTTATGTATCATTGCTGGCATTCATAGTTTCATGGATTATTATATTCAGCACATCTAGAATAGTGTATATAAAATATCATAAACAGTATCTTTATGAAAGAATATGTAACTGGCCCTCATTATCAGCAGAAAGGCTTCATGTTGGTTTTCGAGTTGTAGTGATGGATTTTCATTTCACCACCTATACTAACTCATTTAGTCCAGTCCTGTTTGTGAATAATGGGGGGTGCTTTTATGAAATGGCTAAATTTTTCAGTGCTGTCTACAGCACAGAACAGGTACTTCAGTTTCAATAAATATCAGCTATTAATATTACAAAAATAGCACAATATACCCTCCCCTTCTCTCACTATTATAAATATAAATGAAAATGAACTTCATTTTTCAACCGCCTCCAAGTACATGTATTAGCTTAACCATGTCTCTCACGTTTAGGGGGAGGCAGAGTGGGAGAGTATGGATATGTTTTTATTGACAAGATGAATTTAACCTAAAACATTTTTCACTGAATCTTAGGAAAGAAAACTAGAAGCTGTATAGTCAAACTGCTTGCTTTGTCAATGAACTTTCTCCACTACATCCTTAACAAATGATCATCCATTCTCCATTCAAACACTTCCAATGATGAATGACCCAGTCCTGCATGAGACAATCCATTCCATGTTCAGAGAGCTATAATTGTTAGGAGGTGCTTTATAGTTAACTGAAATCTGTCTCTCTGTAATGGCTGTCCATTGATCTCACCTCTCTCTTATGAAAACAAGCAGAATTAAGTCTATTCTCTCTTCCACATGAAACCTTTCAAATATATGAAGATAGTTATCCCATATGTCCAAGTGGGTCCTCTTCTGCAGGCTTCATTAATTTGTCTCTGATCAACAGAGCTTCAGTGCAGGAAGAATTGTTCCTCCTGCCAGATTTGAAACACCCTAGAGTGAAGGTTCTCAACCTTTGTTGTGTCATGGACCCCTTTGGACCCCCTTCCTTCACCCTCACCTCATATGATAAGTTTTCAAGTCCTGTCAGTTCGTGAATAATCTTCTTAAGGTGTGCTCTGAGTAAATCCAGTGCTCTAGATATAGTCTAACTCTAGGGTAGAGGACTATAACCTCCCTTGTTCTAAAAATTAAATTTATATTAATGCATATAAGGTTACACTAATCAATGTTAACAATATAACACTCTTGATTTCTACTAGATTTACAATACATAAAAACAGCCAGGTTTTTATCACATGAATTATCCAGCAATGTCTCCCTTATTCAGTACTTGCACAGTTAATTTTTTAACCTAAATGCAGAACTTTAAAGTTGGTCATAAAATCATGAAAAACAGAGAAACTCAGTAAAAAAGGACCTTAGTGGGTACCTAGTCCAGAAGGGTCAAATATACAGCCTACAACACTTTCAAGTGCAGCAGGAGACAGATTAAATTATAATTGGGAAATAGTTAACAAAATAAATAAAAATATAACAATATTGCTGTCTAGTTTTCTAAGTCAATATATGGCCTACCAGGATCTTTATGTACAGTTTGGTAGACTCTATTTCTGTATGAGTTTGCCATTACTGACCTAGAAGAACCCCATATCCAAAATGAAAATCCTTTCTATATCATTGCTACTATCCAGCCTTTGGATGAAAATTTCCAATGATAAAGATCTCATACTAAGGTTTCTGCCCAGCAAGACAAGCTGATCTAGTTTTGGATGTCTTTTGTCATAATGATTATTTTTTTCTTTTATGTTGATGTCACACAGTCTAGTACATGCACAGAGTCTATCAGCTTGCTTGGCTGACACAATCTCTACAAGGAGTGGGAGAGCAAACAGCCTGCTTCTAGAAGACATGTGCTAACATGAAATGGAAGTGCCTTGTGAAGATTTTGAAATATGCATATTTAATAATTGGTTCTAGTCTGCTAATAATATAGATAGAAGGAGCTTTGTTGATTCTTTTAAATTTGCTGTGAAGCTAGAGTTGGAGGTATCCTCAAAAAAGCCTGTCAGATTTTGGCTAGTTTTTTTCAGCCATTTTCTCTTTGGTTATGCTTGGTTATCTCCTTCGTTCATTTTGTCTGATGAGGATCAATGTTATATGAAAAGAGGCCTTGGGACATTTTCTCCATTGAGTCCATTTGGCCCCCAAAAATAGTCTTCACTCATTGGTCTTCAAATTTGTTTCTTTCCAATATAGGTAAAGGGTTTGAAGCCACCAATTTTATGAATTTGGAAGATCAAGATGATACTTTAGTTTCCTAGTGTCCTGGAGTCTAAGCTTTATATCCAGTGAAGCATCTGTTCCCAGAGAAGTAAGAAGAGAACTTCGTGACCCAGGACAACAGTAGCTAAGATAGAGATTCATCCAAGAGTCAAGCTGCATCTGCATGTGAACTTGGTAGAGCCAGTGTTATGTAGGAACTCAGCTAAGAGTGTGTCCCTGGGGCAGCAAGGATGGGGGGTGGATGTTTGTGCCTGTATTTTTGCTGTAGATTTGAAGCAAATATTAATTTCTGAAAGCTAATTGAGATTAAGTGGTTAAATAGAACCGAAACATTAGTAACTGGACCCTAACAGTGGAAGGAATGCAATTGATTGGGGCTGAAGCCAACGGCATTAGAGGAAAAAAATTCCCCAAATCTCTCAGGGGCACTTTGGAGCCTTGAAGAGGAAATGTGACTGCTCAGCTTTAGGGAAGGGACCCAAAATATGTTTACTGCATTGAGTTCAAATCTGTCTTCTTGTAATTAGCTTTCGCTGGTCTTTGTTCAGTCCTCTGGGGTAAAGAAAAACAAAATCTAGTTACTTTTATGTATGAACATTATCTTTGTTAAGTTTCATTATTATAATCCTTTCAGCATTCTACCCTGTTGAGAGTTTTCAGATGCCAACTCTGTGATCCATTTGCAAATATAATGAACCTTATACCAATATCTTCATCCATATCATTGATGAACATGATGAAAAAATTAGAGTGGAAAGTAGAGAACTGTAGCTTTCCTTGGAGACTTTCCTCCAGGTTAACATTAACCCATTAACCAAAAATCTCTCACTATAGTTATTCAACCTGTAGATAGATAGAACATATTTTAAGCACATCCTATATTGTAATAAATACTGGGAATACAACTATAAGCAAAAGGCAGTCTTTACCCTCGAGAAGCTTACATTCTGATGAAGAAAGAATATATTCCTCTGTTGACAGGGAGCTAGAAAGTGTAGGGGGTAGGATGACAAAGCTGCTGTTGAGAAGGTAAAAAAAATCTGGAGAGTCAGAAGTGGAACTAGGAGAGAAGTGAGCACATGAGCATGGATGGCCTGTATAACTCCTAAAGTAGTAGTCACAGTCTCACCAATTAATGAAGAGGGCTGCAGAGGCAGAGATATCTCCAGGGTGAGCAGGCTGCTGATAAAGAGGTGGAAACTCCAAAGAATCAGGAGTATAGCTGGGAGAGAAAACATGGGAGAGACTTTCAAAATGTCTTTCTACTAGGTTTATACCCCAGAGATAAAGAAAGGGGAAAAGGACTCATATGTACAAAAACATTTATACTACCTCTGGCTGTAATAGCCCCAAATTGTAGACTAAGGAGATTTCCTTCTAATGGGTAATGGGTAATCAAATTGTGGTCTAAAAATGTGGTGGAATATTTGTTGTGCCATAAGAAATGAACAGATCGAGAGAAAACTGGGAAGGTCTCTATATACAGACACAATGAAGTAAGCAGAACTAGGAAACTATTTATGCAACAACTGCAACAACATAGTGAAAAATAACCACTTTACAATACTTTAGAATTCTGATCAATGAAATTATAAATGGCAGAAGACTTAAGATGAAGCACACTGCCTTCCTCCTGATAGGGAGGTTGCATTGGTAACTAAAGTGGGACTTTCTTACTGTTTTAGAATGATAAATTAATTAAGTGTCTTGGATTGAGCCTTACTAGGTTCAAAGCCCCATGCCCAAACCCCTATCTACTAGGTGCTAAGCCTACGTGGGCGTGAAGCCCTCAGGGTCCTAAGGGGAGTTGCTAAGACCAGAGCCAATAGTAGGAGACTAAGTTCTGGACACTCAGATGACGTTTGATGACAGCTGCTAAAGAGTGTATAAAAAGAGAGAACAGAGCTATTTGCTGGGAGCTCTCACTCTTGGAGGAGTGCTGATGTGGAGACTCTGGGAAGCTGTAGTTAAGAGCCCTCCAGCTTGTGAACCCAGATGTTGATGCCTTCTTGGTAACTATGAATTGTATTTGGTCTGTTTATAAAAGTCAGGGTGCTGACTTTTCCCCCTGAACCAAGTGAATGATATTTGTATGTTGGATTGACATAAGATTGTTAACCCTTAATGTTGCTTTCCCTAGTAAAACAGATCAAAAGAACCTGTGCTGGCAGCATTCTTGTTGTTGGGCTTGTGTTGGTCTTTCACCCCCTTAGCAGCTGCTAGCTGAATTGTTGAAACAAAATAGACTCGAAACTCAGTATAAGATATATAGTGTGTGAATTTGGTTTGTTAGACTATGGTCTGTTAATAGGATTTCATTATTTTTTTTAAAGGCCATCTTTTACCTCACTTCTTATCTAGCCTTAAATCACAGAATGGGTGTTGCCTCAGACAAACTGAGACCTGGAAAAGACCTTAGCTTTAAAAGACGAAGGTTTCCCACTGCATATGGGGTCATCTCTAGTCATACTGACCTGTGTCTTTCCAGTGGACTCAGATGACCTTAGAGAGTAAGGCTGAGAATAGCCTTACCTCACTTAAATCCAACTGACTTGCAAATTACAACATCACTCTCCTTATGTTATCAGTCCTCTTTGAGAACAAATCAACAACAACAGCATCTATTTTGCGAACAAATATTCAGTGAGGGAGTAGAGAAGTAGGCACATCAGTTCTGGGGTCCTTCTTTTTTCCTCATAAAAAGAGGTGACTGGACTAAGTAATATCCAAGATCCCTTCCAATTCTAACAATCTGATTCTGTGATACTGATTCTTCTCATTAGCCTCTTTAAGATCTCACACTAAATGTAATGAAAATGAATGATAAGAATCTTAGACGATATTACTGTTAACAATAGGATTATATTTTGACAGGTAGGGGAAGACACCAACCTGACGCAAAGGTTCAGCAATAATCGGTAGCATTGATTAATGTAGGCACAGAAATGAAATTTCAGAACACTTCCCAATATCTCACAAGGGTCTTTTGTTGGAATGTCAGATTGCATTGTGACCTGGGCTAGGGTCAAATGTGACAAATGCTTTCTTAAATAATTGGCCTAAATCTATGAAATGAGGCCATTCATCACCCAGTCATCATTTTCACTTCAATTCCAGTAAGTTGCTCCAATGTAATTTCCTTTGGTAATTTATCTTAACAAATTTATGATTTTTGATAGCACCACACAGCCCAAATCTATTGGGAATATGAGTGTTTCAAATGGAATATGATAACCACCAGATCAAGATAAATTAAAGTGCAATAATTTGAAATTGTACAGGAAGATGAAATATCTACTGAAATTGAACCTTAATTATTGGGTATTTCATTTTTACTTCTCTTGGCTAAGAACTGATTGCAGCACAACTTGCAAACTCAATAGAACAATTATAAAAAGGATTTAAAATGATAAATGCCAGATTATTACTTATAATCTCTATCAAGCAATATGAACCCTATGATTCTGACCATTCTGAGAGCATTCTATGAGTCAATACGAAACCAGATATATTGAAACCAGTGGTTGATCTCATGATCCCTATGTATAATTCAAGTATTTTCCACTTTTAGAAGCAAACACAAGCAACAATTGCATTACATCAAATACTGTACCTCACGGCAGTAATTCTCAAACCTGGTTTTATGTTCCAAGTTATCTCAAGGGATGTGCAAATTTCTCAAAACAAAATTATTTTTAAATCTACACTCTCATATGTGTGCAATATATATAGTCAAGGATTGAAGGAAGGAATAATGCCTCATCCAAACAATGCTGCAATTACAAAAATACTGCAAATGGTTTCTTTAGAACTTCAAAAACTAGAGAGTACATTTGAGATGATATGGAAAAATAACATTGAAAGCATATTATTAGTCTAATTGACTAGTACCATTTTATCTATAGCCCCCAAACAAGAAAATTTTATGTGAAGTAATATTTTATCTCAAAAAAAGGCATTGAGCATGTGTGAAACATATTTTATTATACAATATAGTAGTCTGCAAGTTAACTGGGAAAAAGTAAAATAATCACATTTATTGACATGCAGTAAATAGTTCAACTTTTACAACTTTAAAAATGTTTGAGGTACAATATTTAAGTTCAATCACTTGTTTTCCCACAATTTGGCATTGATTTCACAAGATTCTAGGATATATTCCATAATTTTTCATCATGAAAAATACACTTAACTCATTAGATACCTTTGATGAACAATCTGTTTTTACAAGAATAGCTTAGGCTATAGCAAAAAGATTTCAGTGGACTTTAAATCAAGTTTCTATGGCATTGAAAGATGCTTGCTTTCATTTCTTCGATAATTGCAAATAACTTATAATATTTTGTGACATAGCATACTATAAATCTGTGTCACAGTATTCCATTTTCATTTGGAATATCTGCAATTATAAGTGACTTCTGCTTCTCAGGATATAATACATATTTGTCAGAGTTCTTCATTCCCTCAATGCGCGCAATAATTTGAGGCCTGCTGGAAGTAAAAAAATAATCCTCCCAAATCTGTTTGTTTGTTTTCTGGACTGATAAAGATGCCCAGATATTACATGCTCTTTTGGATGTCTTTTGATAATGGTTTTGGTATAGCCTTCAGTGGAAAAATTTTCATCAGAAAAATCTCATTTTTCCAATTTTCGGTATTCTAGCATTCCTCATAGCAATTTTTTTGCAACAATTATCAGTTGTGCTCTCTCTCTCTCTCTCTCTCTCTCCTCTCTCTCTCTCTCTCTGTCTCTCCCTCTCACTCTCTCTCTCTCTCTCTCTCTCTCTCTCTCTCTCTCTCTCTCTCTCTCTCTCTCTCTCTCTCTCTCTCTCTCTCTCCCCCTCTCTCTCTCTCTCAATCTTTCTCTCTCTCTCTCTCTCTCTCTCTCTTAAACTAATCTCACTATTCTTCAAACCTTAAGCAGCCTAATGGCTGTAGTGTAATTGATAAAAATGTCTTTAGCTTCCAGGTACCTTTGAATAATTCTTGGAATGCTTCAATTCCCCATACCAGGAAGTTGTAGTGATAGCTCTAAAATTCCTGGAAGTGTGCTGTTTAAGAACTACAAAGTTTGCACATTTCTTCATAACAAAGAACAATAGATTTAAAAGAAAAAAAACTGGTTTCATTATTCTTTCAGCTTTAAAATTCCTATATCATAACTGAAATTGATAATGATCCACCCAGCTAACAGTGGAAGGAGAAGACAGAGAAATGTATGAAATGGAGAGGGGTTGATCTGTTAACATGAAGTGGGAGAGCCGGCAAAAAGGAAGCTCCTTCCCCCATTCTCAAGGGGATCACTACTTGAACATTACCATCATGACAAATTGTGGGTGCCACCTCTTTGATATTTGATTCCAAAGTTTCCCTCTCTGCTCATGATCTTTCCATTTCTCCCTCGGATCCACTCCTCCTAAGCCCATTCTTTGTTCTTACTATGGCCCCTACCCTCACAAAGCAGCTGCTCTAGTTCAGGTTTTCACCACCTCTTGCCTAGACTACTGAAATGGCTTTATTTTGGGTGTCCTTTCCTCGAATCCTTCCTGCTCCAATCTGTCTTCTAAATAGCTGCCAGCATGATGTTCCTAGAATGAAGATCTTATGTCCTTGTCTATATTCAACAAATCCCATGGGGTCTGTATTACCTTGGAGATCAAATATAAACTCTGTTTGGCATTGAAAGCTCTCTGTTTCTTGGTGCCTTCCTACTTTTTCATTCTTCTTACACTTTAGTCTTTTCTTTGAACTCCACATTCAGTCATTTGTCCGGTTCACTACTCAGCACACACGAGACTCCATCTCCAATTTCTGTGCCTTTTTACTGACTATTCCTCATGACTGTAATGCTCACTTTCCTCATCTCCATCTCTTGGGGTCCCTGGATTGTTTTAAGACTCATCTCAAGCACCACCTTCTTCATGAAATGCATCCACTTTTTAAAAATCATAGAATTAAAAATACAAAAACAGAGAACAATGAAATATTTTTGTGAGTCATGAAGTACTGCACTGAATTGACAGAGAACTAATTGTAAGTAGGGAAACTAGCTCAATCTGGTTTCATCAGGTTAAGGTCAGATGTTATGAGTCAGTCTATTATCAGTAGAATTTCACATGAATGGGCCTGCTGTGACAGTGGTAGAGGAATGGAAAAGGGGACAGGAGGTGATCAAATTAGTATAATTTATTTACCATCTACACATAGTAATTTAACTGTTGACAAAATTTTCAGAATATCGAGGGGTTTATTTTTAAGATAATTGGTTTTAAAAAAGTATGATGCTAAATAGAGGGGGGGGAAATAACATTATTATACCAAAAAGGAAAGACAATGAGGCTAACATCAATGACTGCCAACCCTCCCCCCAACTCAAAGAAAAATTTGGCTCTATAAAACAAAACAGTCTTTTATAGTATCTTTTACAACAAGGTATTTCAGATGTATTTTTGTGTGCATGTTGTAAAAACAATGCTGCTAACAGCTACTGTGGCTGTGTAAGACCAATGACAACAGCACACAGGAGGTCTGCTAGCACAGGTTCTTTGATCTGTTTTTCTAAGGAAAGCAACTTTAAGAGGTTAACGATCTCACTTTAATCAAACATACATATATAATTCACTTGGTTTAGGTGGAAAAGTCAGCACCCTGAACTTCAGAGAGAATACAAATAGAAATTACAAACATACATCATATAAACAGAGCAAATAAACACAGACCAAAGCATTACATTCATAGTTGAAGGGAAGCACCAACATCTGGGTTTTCAAGTGGTGGGGCGGGGCAGGGTGGGGGAGGGGCGTGGTGTGGCGCTTTTAACAACAGCTGCCCAGAGTCTCCACAACAACACTCTTCTAATGAGTGAGCCCCAAAGGCAACATGCCAACCTCTAAGTTTATATACTCTGTTCAGGGTCAAAGGGCATCACAAACATGCAGCTCAAACCCATGTAAACTAGGCTTTCCCTTGAGGTAAGCAGATCATCAAAGACTCCCAATTTCATCAAAGAAACAAAGGCCAGACTCATCAAAGGCTCTTAATTATATAAGTAGTGCTCCAAAACAGAAAAGAGTAAAAAAGTCCCACCTTGCTTAACCTTACATATATCTATATCTATCTATATCTATGTCTATGTCTATGTCTATGTCTATGTCTATGTCTATATCTATGTCTATATCTATATCTATGTCTTTGTCTATCTATATCTGTGTATATATATATATACATATATATATGTACATATGCGCATATGTATGGGTATGTGTATGTATGTGTATATATGTATATGTCTTTGTGTATATATAAATATACATAGAGCTACAAGTATAAGTATATATATACATGTATGTATCTGTGTATGTGTGTGTATGTATCACTATTATTAATTGAAGTTATAAAAGCAGAAAAAATCCTGTTCAATAATCCTTTGATAATAAACTGGAAAGCTTTAAAGCAGGGAGATAGACTCTCAAAAATAGCATTTGCCACTCTTAGGAATTACACAATCAAACTTTTCAGGGGCCAGCTTCTTACTACCACAACTTTGACAGAGAGACTTTTCAACACCCTACCACCCTCTCTTCCTTCAGCTTCTCTTCCTCTGTTTCTTTCTTGCATGAGACCTCTTGCTCTTTCCATTGTCTTCAAAGATTTAAATAGAAGCTCTCTGACTCACAGTGACTCATCTTTTGTTTGAAAAGTTACAGTTCTCTAAATATCCCTTATGAAATCAACAATCTGTTGTCAATCATTTCTTGGTATACAAATACTCATATGATTTCTCATTTTCTTAGTTTTACCCTCTTTATTAATATAACATGTATATGAAATGAGGCAAGTATCCATTGTAACTCAACAATGAAATATCTAGCAAGGCAGTCAACCTTTTTTTGGTGCCTTTGAAACTTATTTGCACATACATTTATTTCTTTTTAGCAGATAAAAACATCTCCCTGCCTCTTTATAATATTAAAATGTTACCACCTAAGTGAGGCATCACTCCACATCGTTAACAAAGAGATCCATGTCATCCAATCTCTCTCTACCTCTGCTCATTTGCTTTTCCAAACTGTCCATCTGAAAGTTGGTTTTTAATATTCATATCTTAGCCATTTATTATAAACAAGGTCATATATTATAAGCAAAGTTCTTTGTATACAATTTTAAGCATCAGTGGCTCTTCCATAAAAAGGACAATATCCCACGTCCTTTGACAATTGATACAAATCTCTTCCTTTCCAGAAAAATACTTTTTCTGTCCTTTTCATTATTAATGCTTCTTATGAAAAGAGGCTGTAAAACAGTGTATACAAACTCTCTTTCTTATATTGTTTTGCAGTGAAACTAATCTACTATGTTTTATTTTTTATATTAACTCTCCCATTTCGGTACCTTTATAGAGAATCTTCCCCCATGTGTGAAATGCATTCTTTCTTTGCCTTTGTCTCTTCGAATATCTAATATCTGCTTCTTCCTTTCCAAATATGTTTCTAATTTCCCTTGGTTTCTAGTTCTCTTTCTCTTTAATTTATATTTATTTATCAAGGCATATGATTTACTCTCCCACTAGAATCAAATTTCCTCACAGGGAGGGATTGTTCTGTTTCTGTCTACATCCTCAACACCTAGCATAGTTCCTTGCACATTGTGAGCATTTATTGAGTGTTGTATTGAATAAAAAGAGCAGTTATCAATGCGGGAGCTGTTTCAAAATCAGTATTCTCTATGTATTAGTAGCAACTGGTTATAACAGAGCCAAAAATTAATACCAAGTTAGAAAAAAAATGAAGTTAGAAAAAAATGCCACATGTAATTACAACAGCTCTAAAGTGACCTACTCAAAAAATCTGTCAATGCCCCCAAAAGAAAGTGGATAAAGGAAAATATCTGAACATGGAATATCACCATTTTTTACAGATGTTTACTTGAGGTAAATTAATCACTATTTCACAGAGGTCATAAGAACCCAGAAACTAATTCAGCAAGCAAACACAATCTCTTTCCAATGAGAAAAGATATGGCAACTTAGGGCAATGCTAGTTTAGCATATAAACCCATTTATACAACATTGCTGAAGGAGAATGAGAAAATTACAAACAATGGACTTCACAACATAGTACTGAGAGATAGAGTGTAAAATTAGAGTGCAAAAAACCTGACATGAATCACAACTAGCATGATTAGCCAAAGAATGCTTATATATGAAACTGGAATGGTGACAAACACAAATACAAAAGAATTCTAAGCTTCAGTGACAAATTACCTTCATTATTGGTTACAGAAGAGGCACCTCATTTAGCATCTATCTCATATAACCTGAAATTCTATATTAGGAAGTGAAAATAGTACTATAGTATTATATATGAAATGGTACTGTATAGGAAAACTGGACAAGAACATGTACTCCCAGAAGAAATCTCTTCTAATGATGACATCATTTTGAAATCACAGAGAGATTCATTTTTAATATATTGGAAAGAGAGGGAGATACCAAAGAACTGGGGAAATCATTTTACCCATATGATACCATTCATTAAAGGCAATGTGACAGCCACTAAGGTTACAAAAAACAAAAATAAAATGGACTCTGCCTGCAAACAACCCAAATACTAGAAAGATATGAAGGACAGTTCCAACAACAGAAAATACCTGTATTGGAAGGTCTAGCCTAGTTAATTAAATATAGATAGATGCATTTTCAGCAATCTGCCACTTGGTGAAGAGGTCTTTGCTATGGCAACTCATCAAACATAGGAAAATACAAAAGGGCCTTACTCTATCCAACCCTATTCTACCATTGCAGTGATGATGGCAGGAAAATGATGGGGAAAGGAGAGATTAGCTGATAATATGAGCATATGTTTCAACCATCTACATTCATTAAATTAGCCAATGTCACAGCTCTGAGAGTGTTAAGAAGTTTATTCTTAAAATATCTAATAAAAAGGAAAATATTGAATAGTTAGGGGAAAAAGTTATTACTACCAAAAAAGAAATATAATCAAGAGAGTATTGACCCTCACCCATACACCTACTTCTCTATTTCTAAAAAATGGGAGAAGAAGGAGGGTAATCTTTACATAAATTGAGCTCATATTTGTTGAATATGTGAGGAAGAGGAGGATGAAATAAGCAGGTTTTCAAAAAATATATGATTGAGTGGGAAGCATAGTCATATAATATAACTTGTTTCTGTCTCATGAACCCCTTTGGTAGTCATTTTAAGCTTTCAAACCCCCTTTCAGAATAATGTTTTTAGCTGCAGAGAATAAAAATATATAGGAATACAAAGAAAAGCAATTATATTGAAATATAGTTAACATTTTTTAAAGTTCATAGACTCCAGATGAAGAACTGTTGGTATAGAAAATTCAAGGCTTTACTCTGTTTATTATTTTTCACTAATTTATTGAAAAATTTATCAAAAAATAATTTGAAATTTGCCTTGAGGACTCCCCTCCAATAAGATGACCCCTAATCATGCAAAGTATTTTTAATATGCAGCAATTACATTGTTTGACGATCTGATTATTTATATCAAGTGAGGCGTAAAACTGGGATGTATACATTTACCAAGGATATTTACCACTGTCATGGAGGATATCTAATCAGTCAATCAACACAAATTTTTACCTACTAAGTGTTAGGCAGTCTGCTAGATAAAGAAGATATAAAGGCAAAAAAAATCAACACTCCTTGCCTAAGAAGCTCACATTCTATTTGTATCCAGTGTAGAGTGCAAATGGAATGGATGTTCTCCATGATAGTGAGATCCATTAGATATTCCTCTGGACAGATGATACTGTGTTGAGTTACAGAGAACTATAGAGTCTCCTGGATGAAATTCATAGCTATTCAAATGAGAAGGTCAGTGCAAGTCACATAGGAAAAAGAAGATGGGTAGAAACACAACTGAATAGAAGAAACAAGAGAAAATTGTGTCTGGGAAATTGTACAGTGCTTTCAATGATCTTAAGCTACTCCTTGACACAAAATCCATCTTCTTAACATGGTTGTGATATAGCTAAGAATTGTGGAACACCACAATCTAGGAAGAATCAAAATTGCTGATGTCCCAAAAGATAATGGATGTACAAGAGCATAGGATGCTGCAGCATATTGTCAAAGATGATTTGTACGGAAGTATAAAACATTTTTCAGAAATATATGAGGTCCCAGAGTGAGAGGTAATAGGTAAATCATCGGAGCACTTCAATGTTATGTACATACTTAGAAGGAGGCCCCTTGAACATTAGGTAAATACTACATAGATTATTTAGAAAATATGACTCTGAATTGCACAAGATTAGAAACCATGAACTGTGACAGGCACTAGTAAACAGAATACTAGGTGGCTGAGACCACAGATGCTTTGAAGTACCGAAAAGGTACAAATACGGACTTTTCAGATTGATTTTACTTAAAGCAAGATACACCTGGAGATAAATCAATGACGTTCAATCATGACATCTACTAAGGCTGCTGGAGCAATCATTTTAACAATAATAACTGCAGTTTTACAGACTCAACTAGATGTTTTTCTTTCCCCTGAATAGACCAGTAATTAGACTGAATTGACCAAATTGACCAACTGTTCTGTTGTCATGTAGACACAATTACTTGCATCTGATGAATCTTAGTGTTAGCAGTGTAACAGATGTTTTGATGGATTCTTCTCTAATAGGCAGGAAAAGTGGTCTGGGCCTCTGTTAAGGACCTTAGGGTTTGTAATCTACTCTCCTTTTCCCAGTCCAGGAAAAAATGATAGAAATACAACCCCATTTAAATAGCGGGGCTGGGTTATTCTTAGAAAGCTTGGAGGAAGTCTGTGGTAGGCAACTGTGCAAATGCAAGGTGTTGTAAAGCAGAAGGAATGACAACAGATAATGGGAAGATAAAGACCTTCTCTGGGTATAGCTAAGGTGGGATGGAGGAGTAGGTCATGGGAATCAGTGAGTTGAGGTTACGGAGTTTGGAGAAGCATGAATATGTATGATGAAGTCCCTCAGTATAAGATCAGGAATTGGAGAGATGAAGAGAAAGCTTGAGTCAGTCTCAAACCTCTTGAGGAAGATAGAGAATGTCCTGTAGGTAGGTAGACAACAGCCACAAGGATCTTGACTGAATGATTAATATGGATTGAATGAACCTCAAAGGTAGGTTTCTGGGAAGCAGAGGTAGAGAACGATGAAAAGTATACCTTGGCTCCACCAACACAGCCATAACCTTCATCCGCTGGAGGCATCAATGCCCAGAGAGAGAAAGAAGCTTGAAAATTTCTTTCATCCAAGAATCCAAACATGATGAAGTGCTTCCTTCTTCCTATTTCTTCCTCTCTCCTTTTCACCTGAAGGGATAATTAATTCCAAATTTCTTTTTTAAACTTTTCTTTACTTAAAGTCCCAAGAGTATTTTAATTTTGCTTTTCTCTAAATAAAAGAAAAGCTCTATCCTAATACTGCCTGCATGTATGTCCGGGGTTGTATTGGCATTCAAAGGAGACTGGCACCTCTGGTGTGAGGCTTACTGGGCCCTTTTCAGAGCTGCTCATCCCCCTTTAGTATCTACCTGTCACCCACCATTTACCTGTGGCCCCAAGAAGCTGTAGAATGTGCAGTGCTATCTCGGCACTCTAAACCATCTCGGCAAAT
This sequence comes from Trichosurus vulpecula, assembly GCF_011100635.1. NCBI lineage: Eukaryota > Metazoa > Chordata > Mammalia > Diprotodontia > Phalangeridae > Trichosurus > Trichosurus vulpecula. The sequence continues at coordinate 285,089,917 of NC_050574.1, read as the reverse complement.
GGGCTAAACTAGGTTGAGGGTAACTGACAGGCCACAGACTTGTGGCAAGTTAGGGGAAGTCTGGCCCAAGCATGTGAAAACTTCCCCCAGCAGAATGGATAGATGAAAACAAATTGTTCCCATGGCCATGAAGATGGCTGAAGCACGCACTGTGGAGCACTTAGAGCTTGGTCAGACATTGAAGGTCATCCACTGCATCTCAGGCCACGGCCACTTGTCCTGACTTTTGTCTTGCCAATGGACTTTGATGACTCTGGAAGAGATAATGAAGCTGACAACTTTGTAAAACTCTACCTCGCTTAAATTGAATTCACTCACAAGTCAAGACATCATCTTGTAATGTCATTGGTCCTTTTTGAACAAAATGGACAAAAACAACCACATATATGTCTAATTACATTCAGAGAGTATTCACAAGGAAGCTTTTGGCTATCTGGCTACACAGATTTTAATGGACTATCTTAATTCCAGCTCAGTGTCAAGATGCTGCCTAGGGGCATGATGAGCTGTTATTATATTTTTTAGTAATAATTCTGTACACTTCCTGTAGATGGAGTTTTGAATGTAGTATGGGTCCCTCTTTTGCCTCTACATATATTAATGAGCCTATTGCTGCCATCTGAATTTGGCTAAATCCCCAACCTTAAGAAAGAGATGGGGGACAGCATAGTGCATTGGTCCTTTAGGTCAAAAAATGGTCTCCATTCTTTAACCGAAAGGAAGGAGAGAAAAAGAGAGAGAGAGAGAGAGAGAGAGAGAGAGAGAGAGAGAGAGAGAGAGAAAGAGAGAGAGAGAGAGAGAGAGAGGGAGAGAGAGGGAGAGAGAGAGAGAGAGAGAGAGAGAGAGAGAGAGAGATTGAGAGAGAAAGAGACAGACAGAGAGACAGAGACAGACAGAGACAGAGATAAAGAGAGACAGAGAGAGAGAGAGAGAGAAAGAGAGAGAGAGAGAGAGACAGAGACAGAGACAGAGAGACAGAGACAAAGAGAGAGACTGGATGTGAGAAGGGAAAATCTTACCTCTAGCTGACAGCAATGGGTGGATAGGTATGTTCTTGGAGAGTTCCATAATAGGAGCAGTAAGGATAACGAATATTACCCAGCCAATTCCGTTTTCCATAGAGACACCTGAAAGTTATAGAAGACAAAGAAGGAAGTTTGACTTTTCTACCCCAAGCCTAAACTACTATTTTAAAATGGACATTTCTTTATTAAACCATTCATTTAGTCATACAGGAAAAACACCTGGCTTGACTGATTTTTTTTTTGCTGAATTGCACACTTTGGTGACTTTGGTATTATATAAGTTCAACTCCAACAGACGTCACTAATTTTTGCATTGAGTTATATTGAATAATATTACTGAATTATGTTAAGTAATGTTGATTATTGATATTATAGGAAAAATATACTGATACTTTAAGAGACATGCAGCAACCACAGTATGTAAAATGTGTGTCTATGAGGTTTGTATCTTCAGCAGTTTTTGTGATGGTAGAAATAAACAGCTGTCCTGTATCTGATTCTCATATCACATTGAGTCCTAGCAGGGACACTGTTATCCGTATTCTGAGGAGAGCATAGACATGAGCCATACTATTTTTTTTCATTTACCCCAGAGGTATGTCATGGTGGGGGCAGACCCAGATAGAGAGAAATATGACATTCTTTGGGGTTGAGCCCCCTCAGGATTGAACACTATTCTGTATGAACCCAGAGCTCTTGAGAATATATAGAGGACCTGAACCATGAGATATGTCTTGGAGAAAGAGGAAGTCAAAGCAGTTTTCTGTTATTGATAAAAGATGAAAGAATGATGGAGTGGAGGCTTCAATCAGTAAGGAAGTCTCAGTTTGGCTCCCCTGCTGCTTAGTGACTCACATCTCCCTGGAATCCCCTTATGTATAAAAGACAGGATATACTTAAGATTTCTATCATATCTTATCATAAATCCCATCAATATCACACTCTCTTGGGATTTGTCAACATTAGGCATTCAAACGTACACAGTCTCTCTAAAATCAAACATTTTAAATCATCCGGTAATTCCTAAGCATTTGCAAAATTTACAGTCTGAACTTTTTAAACCTTTTGTTTCTCTGATTCTATTTCACATTTTGCAATAATGTCTTTATTTCCTTTTAGAAAACCTCAAGACTGGGGGTGGAGCCAAGATGGTGGCCAGAAAGACATGACTTACTTAGGCTCTCCCCCAGGCCCCTCCAAACACCTATAAAAATGGCTCTGAACAAATTCTGGAGCTGCAGAACCCATGAAATAGCAGAGGAAAACAGGGCTCCAGCCTTGGAAAGCCTGGATGGTCGCTGGGAAGGGTCTATCACATGGGGCTGGGAGCAGAGCAGAGCACAGGCCAGCATAGGCTGCACCAGGACCAACCAGACCAGGAGCCAGGCAGAGCAAGTGGTAGGGCCCTGAATCATTGAGCTGTGGCAGTTACCAGACTTCTTAAACCACAAATGCCAAAAACCACAGAGAAGGTTAGTGGAAAAATTGCTAGAGTGAAAGGAGTGCACTGTTGGCCCTAATACAGGGGTCACAGAAGTGGTGCAGTTCTGAGGCTGCTTCCCAAGCTCTAGATGCTGTTGCTTCTGGCAACAGGAATTAAGCCAGCGCATCAAACCTGGAGTGCAGAGCCTGTTTGGACCTGGGTCGCTGTCCAGGTTTGTGGTTCTTGTGGGAGAAGGAGTGCTGGTGTGGCAGAGTTTTCTGTGTAGAAGTAGCTCTGAAAACAACAGCACAGCCCCTCCAGCTTGGGACAAAGTACTCTCTACTCTACAAGCAGTCATACCCCAATGAAAAACTCAAGGGTCAAGTAGTTGGCTAAGAACATGAACAGGCAGCAAAAATGGATTCAGATTCAGACTCAGACTTTGGAAACTTTCTTTGGTGAAAAAGAAGATCAAAACATACAGTCAGAAGAAGTCAACAAAGTCAAAGAGCCTACATCAAAAGCCTCCGAGAAAAATATGAATTCGTCTCAGGCCATGGAAGAGCTCAAAAATGATCTGGAAAAGCAAGTAAGAGAAGTAAAGGAAAAATTAGGAAGAGAAAATAGTGATGCAAGAAAATCATGAAAAACAAGTCAATGACTTGCTAAAGGAGACCCAAAAAATACTGAAGAAAATAACACCTTAAAAAATAGACTAATTCAAATGGCAAAAGAGCTCCAAAAAGCCAATGAGGAGAAGAATACCTTGAAAGGCAGAATTAGCCAAATGGAAAAGGAGGTCCAAAAGACCATTAAAGAAAATGCTACCTTAAAATCAGATTGGAGGAAGTGGAAGCTAGTGACTTTATGAGAAACCAAGATATTATAAAACAGAACCAAAGGAATGAAAAAATGGAAGACAATGTGAAATATCTCATTGGAAAAACCACTGACCTGGAAAATAGATCCGTGAGAGATAATTTAAAAATTATTGGACTATCTGAAAGCCATGATCAAAAACACAAAAACAGAGCCTAGATATCATCTTTCAAGAAATTATTAAGGAAAACTGCCCTGATAATAATCCACCGATAACCTCTTGAAAGGGATCCCAAAAAGAAAACTCCTAGGAATATTGTCACCAATTTCCAGAGCTCCCAGATCAAGGAGAAAATATTGTAAACAGGCAGAAAGAAACAACTTGAGTATCATGGAAACACAATCAGGATAACACAAGATCTAGCAGCTTCTACATTAAGGGATTGAAGGGCTTCAAATATGATATTCTGGAGGTCAAAGGAGTTAGGATTAAAACCAAGAATCACCTACCCAGCAAAACTGAGTATAATGCTCCAAGGCAAATTATGGATTTTCAATAAGATAGAATACTTTCAAGCTTTCTCAGTGAAAAGACTAGAGCTAAATAGAAAATTTGTCTTTCAAACACAAGAATCAAGGGAAGCATGAAAAGGTAAACAAGAAAGAGAAATCATAAGGGACTTACTAAAGTGAAACTGTTTTGCTTACATTCCTACATGGAAAGATGATGTGTGCAATTCATGAGACCTTTCTCAGTATTAGGGTAGTTGAAGGGAATATACATATACATACATACATACATACATATATATATATATATATATATATATATATATATATATATATATGTATAGACAGAGGGCACAGGATGATTCAATATGAAGGGATGATATCTAAAAAAAATAAAATCAAATTAAGGGATGAGAAAGGAATATATTGAGAGAGAGAGAAAGGGAGAGATAGAATGGGGTAAATTATCTCACATAAAAGTGGCAAGAAAAAGTAGTTCATTGGAAGGGAAGAGGGGACAAGTGAGGGGGAATGAGTGAATCTTGCTTTCATCAGATTTGACTTGAGGAGGTGTAGCCATAATGGCTTTTGTTTTCTTTGAATGGCTCAGCTTGCCTCATTGAGCCTCTGGACACTGTGGCTTGCTCTTCCGGGGCAGGAGGCCCGGGGAGCATGCCGGGAAGCAGACAGTTTCCTGTGTGAGGAGTCATGGGGCTGGCTGAGGGGAGGTGTTGGCGGCTATGCTAGGGGGAGGGGCCAACTCAGGAACCAATCGGCCCTGGTCATTCGGGCGGAGCTTGATGATGTCAGAGACCCTATAAGAGGGGAGAGGACAGCTCGAAGAGCTCTCTTTTTTTCCTTTTCCGGTTGGAGCCAGCGACAGTTACATCGTCAGTTACAGCGACCGTTACATCGTCAGTTTCAGTTGCAGCTTCAGTAACAGACACAGACACAGCTGAGGCAGGAGCTGCCAGTAGCAGAGCTGATCTACGGGAGGAAGCTGAACAAAGACTTCAGGCCAGTGGGTAATCTTATTACCATCGAGGGGGAAGCATGATTTTGCTTTACGCAATCATGCTTCTCTGTAGCCTCCTGGTTACTCTTGCAAGGCGTACTTATTGGGCCTGGAAGATTTTGATCAACATATCAAAATGGGGCTTCTGGTTCATGGGTTGGTTACTGTGGAGCCTAAATAAATGTTTTGATTCTTCTGCCTTCTACTTTGAGAGTTTCTTATATCCGGCGGTTCCGAACCTTTCAGACATGTTTATGATCCTCTTTGAGATTATAAACTCTGCCCTCCTGATACATTTGGCGTCACGAACAGGATCGCTAGGTATAAGATCTCTATTTAGAAGCAGAACAATTTCAGAGGAAGAGATGAATATCCCAGGATGGGAGGATCCATTTTATTCCTCCCTAGCAAAAGAATTGGCTAAAAAAGCTGGACCCTGTGAAAACTGGGAACCAAGGCTACGGAGAGGAGATCCTAGGGATTTGGAAAAGTGTTTACGAGAAGTTGGGATTCAGTCAGGGGCATCACTATCTAGGCAAAGCTGGATAGTGTTATCAGCCTACCGGCTAGTATACGAAAGATTGAGATTAAGTGAAAGACATGGGGGCACTCCTACCCCACAGGAAGAAGGGGAATCTCAGATAGCAGGAGACCAAACTGACTCAAATGAGAACTTTTCTATTAATGTGGCTAAGAGCAACAGGAGACCAAAAAAGCCCAGAGTGCATTTCAACCCAGCCCAGAAAGAGCCTGACTGCCTGCTTCGTCCTAGCCATGGTGGCAGAGGAAGTGAGTGGGGAGAGAATGAGACAATGTTAGGGGCTGAGGCACAAAACACTACTGGGGTTCAGGATGTGCCTCACACAGAGAATAGGAGATGGTTAAATGATCAGACAAGGGCTCGACCCATACAAAGGAGGAAGACAGAAACCCGAGGTGAAGATTCAGTTACAAGGGAAATTCAGGAAGATTTCTCACCGCAAGAGGTCACAGATATTTTGAGTAGATTCAGCCAAAGAATAGGAGAACCATTGATATCTTGGATGGTAAGACTCAGTGATCAAGGGGCCGGTGGAATATCAGTAGATGGGACAGACTGCATGAGATTCATAGGTATCAGCCATGATCCTCTAGTTCAACAAGCTTTTAGGGAACATCATCAGCAAGGAGATGGTGATAGCAGGACTACTCTGTTGGCATTAGCCGCTGTGGGATGCAATAAGAGATATGCTACTGATTCTATGTGGCCCACTGAGCACAGACCCTGGTATTCACTTAGAGATTGTATCATGAGACTAAAGGAGGAGGTAATGAAGACTGCCATTATGACAGGAACTGCAGACAAATATTACAATGATTCAATGGAACTGCCTCATAGGAATTTAATAATTAGGACAGCTCCCCCTGCTTATAAACAACTAATTTTGAATTTATTACTTGGAGAAGTAGGGAGCCGTCTTACAACAGTGATAAATAAGATTTTACAGTTATATGACTTAGGTGACTGGGGAAGGGATAGATCTCCTCGAGAGAGAAGAGTGAATAACCAGCAAACTTGGCGCCAAAGGAGAGTAACAAGGAAAGAAATGTTTACTGCTTTATTGAGAGCAGGGGTAGGTTTTGAAATGATAGATGGAATTCCAACCAATGAATTATACAGAATGTATAGAGGACTTGATAACACGAGAAATAGGGAAATAAGAACTGCTCCTGCAAGCCTACAAGCCACTCAGACTGAAGGTGACCTTGTGTGATTAACGGATGAAAACTTGTACATTTGGGGAAAGGCTGGGAGGACAATCTTAGTCTATATCTAGGGTGGGATCCTCTTGGCTTCCTCATTATGTTCCTTTTGAAAAGAAACATTTCCCACCTGAGTTTGGCTCTGATGTTGGATCTTTGCATAACTGAAATCTCAACCAAACTTGAGATGATTTTATTTGAAGAATTATAGTCCATACTTGTCTATTCTTTTTGTCCTTTGTTTTGGCTAACCTTGTTGCTAGTTTTGTTTCCTTCAGGCTTAAGCACCCTGCACTTTCCGGTGACTGCCTAAGCATGTAGCATTCTTGGAATTCCTGCCAGCTCGTTAAAGAAATGACCTCTGGAATGGGACTTTTTGGGGGCAGGGCCATCTCTACATCCAATTTCAGCATGAAGAAGCTATGGAAAATGAGACCTTCACCCCTCACCCCAAGATTTTGAGCCCCAATCGTTCAAGGGGGGTGGAAATGATGATAGTGTTCTGTTTACTTATTTTGTGTTATCCTTGCTGTGTTGTTTTATTGTTATGATATTATTGATCCTATGTAATGGATACAAGGATTTAGGGGTGGACATTTGAATTATTAATAATTATTTTGGGGATGATTGATTGAAGAGATTATTTTGCTGGGATCTAGGGGTGGATCGCATTTGAATCGTTAACCAATGTTTGGGAATGTCACTGAATGATATGTTTTGCTTTATAATGAATGATACGTTTTAGTTTCCTTTGTAATTGGATCACAATGTATGTTCTAGGATACATGGCTGATTAGATTATGTATCCTATAACAAGGGGTGGAGTGTAGCCATAATGGCTTTTGTTTTCTTTGAATGGCTCAGCTTGCCTCATTGAGCCTCTGGACACTGTGGCTTGCTCTTCCGGGGCAGGAGGCCCGGGGAGCATGCCGGGAAGCAGACAGCTTCCTGTGTGAGGAGTCATGGGGCTGGCTGAGGGGAGGTGTTAGGCGGCTATGCTAGGGGGAGGGGCCAACTCAGGAACCAATCGGCCCTGGTCATTCGGGCGGAGCTTGATGATGTCAGAGACCCTATAAGAGGGGAGAGGACAGCTCGAAGAGCTCTCTTTTTTTCCTTTTCCGGTTGGAGCCAGCGACAGTTACATCGTCAGTTACAGCGACCGTTACATCGTCAGTTTCAGTTGCAGCTTCAGTAACAGACACAGACACAGCTGAGGCAGGAGCTGCCAGTAGCAGAGCTGATCTACGGGAGGAAGCTGAACAAAGACTTCAGGCCAGTGGGTAATCTTATTACCATCGAGGGGGAAGCATGATTTTGCTTTACGCAATCATGCTTCTCTGTAGCCTCCTGGTTACTCTTGCAAGGCGTACTTATTGGGCCTGGAAGATTTTGATCAACATATCAAAATGGGGCTTCTGGTTCATGGGTTGGTTACTGTGGAGCCTAAATAAATGTTTTGATTCTTCTGCCTTCTACTTTGAGAGTTTCTTATATCCGGCGGTTCCGAACCTTTCAGACATGTTTATGATCCTCTTTGAGATTATAAACTCTGCCCTCCTGATACAGGAGGGAATAACATAGCATGCTCAATTGGGTATCTTATCCCACATGAACGTGGGGGGAAGGGGATAAGAAAGGGGGGACGATAGAAGGGATGGCACATAGCGGGAAGAAGCAATCAAAAACAAACACGTTTGAAAAGGGACAGGGTCATGGGAGAAAATTGAATAAAGGGGGACAGGATAGGATGGAGGGAAATATACTTAGTCTTTCACAACATGACTATTTATGGGGGTGTTTTGCATTTTTGCATGGTGATACATGTGTTGCCTATGTTGAATTGCTTGCCTTTTTATGGAGAGTGAGTGGGGAGGGAAGAGGGGAGAGAATTTGGAATTCAAAGTTTTAAAAGAAGATGCTCAAAAAAGAGTGGGTTTTTTTGCATGCAACTAGGAAATAAGATATACAGGCAATGGGGCGTAGAAATCTATCTTGCCCTACAAGAAAGTAAGGGGAAAAGGAGTGGGGGGAGCGGGAGGGGGGTCACAGAAAGGAGGGCTGACTAGAGTATGGGGCAATCGAATTTATGCCATCTTGGAGTTGGGGGAAGGGTAGAAATAGGGAGAAAATTTGTAACTCAAAATCTTGTAGAAATCAATGCTGAAAACTAAAAAATATTAAATAATAAAGTATGGAATAATGAATAAAAAAAGAAAGGCAGAGGGGGCAGAGCCAAGACGGCAGCTGGTAAGCAGGGACTAGAGTGAGCTCCATACCCGAGTCCCTCCAAAAACCTATAAAAAATGACTCTGAACCAATTCTGGAATGGCAGAACCCACAGAACAGCAGAGGGAAGCAGGGCTCCAGCCCAGGACAGCCTGGATGGTCTCTGGGTGAGGTCTATTCCACAAGGAGCTGGGAGCTGGGAGTTGGGAGCTGGGAGCTGGGAGCTAGGAACGGAGTGGAGCAGAGCCCAGCCTGAGCGGCGTGGACCATCCAGACCAGAAGCTGGGAGGAGGGGGCCCTAGCACCCTGAATATGTGAGCTGCGGCAGTTACCAGACCCCTCGACCCACAAACACCAAAGACTGTGGAGAAGGTTAGTGGGAAAAGCTGCGGGAGTGGAAGGAGTTCGAGGTTCAGCTTCCAGCCCCGGGGGCAGCGGAGGTGGGGCAGCTACAGCTGTTGTTACTTCCGGCTCCAGGCCCACCTGGTGGGAGGAATAAAGTGGCTGATCAGAGCACGAGTGCAACAGCCTGCTGAGGATCTAAGCCCAGTCTAGACTGGGGGTTCTTGGGGAAGGAGTAGTGCGGGTCTGACAGAGCTGGCACCTCCCCCCCAAACGTGGAACATAGAACTCGTTAGTCTACAAGCAGTCATACCCCACTGAAAAACTCAAGGGTCAAGTTAGTTGGTTGGGAATATGGCCAGGCAGCAAAAACGTGCCCGGATTCAATCTCAGACTTTGGATTCTTTCTTTGGTGACAAAGAAGACCAAAACATACAGCCTAAAGAAGACAACAAAGTCATAGAGCCTACAACAAAAGCCTCCAAGAAAAACATGAACTGGCCCCAGGCCATAGAAGAACTCAAAAAGGATTTGGAAAAGCAAGTTAGAGAAGTAGAGGAAAAATTGGGAAGAGAAATGAGAAGGATGCGAGAAAACCATGAAAAACAAGTCAATGACTTGCTAAAGGAGACCCAAAAAAATACTGAAAAATACACTGAAGAAAACAACGCCTTAAAAAACAGACTAACTCAAATGGCAAAAGAGCTCCAAAAAGCCAATGAGGAGAAGAATGCCTTGAAAGGCAGAATTAGCCAAATGGAAAAGGAGGTCCAAAAGACCACTGAAGAAAATACTACTTTAAAAATTAGATTGGAGCAAGTGGAAGCTAGTGACTTTATGAGAAATCAGGATATTATAAAACAGAACCAAAGGAATGAAAAAATGGAATACAATGCGAAATATCTCCTTGGAAAAACCACTGACCTGGAAAATAGATCTGTGAGAGATAATTTAAAAATGATTGGACTACCTGAAAGCCATGATCAAAAAAAGAGCCTAGATACCATCTTTCAAGAAATTATCGAGAAGAACTGCCCTGATATTCCAGAGCCACAGGGCAAAATAGAAATTGAAAGAATCCATCGATCGCCTCCTCAAATAGATCCCAAAAAGAAATCTCCTAGGAATATTGTTGCCAAATTCCAGAGCTCCCAGATCAAGGAGAAAATACTGCAAGCAGCCAGAAAGAAACAATTTGAGTATTGTGGAAACCCAATCAGAATAACCCAAGATCTGGCAGCTTCTACATTAAGAGATCGAAGGGCTTGGAATACGATATTCCGGAAGTCAATGGAGCTAGGATCAAAACCTAGAATCACCTACCCAGCAAAACTGAGTATCATGTTCCAAGGCAAAATATGGATTTTCAATAAAATAGAGGACTTTCAAGCTTTCTCAGTGAAAACACCAGAACTGAATAGAAAATTTGACTTTCAAACACAAGAATCAAGAGAAGCATGAAAAGGTAATCAAGAAACAGAAATTGCAAGGGACTTACTAAAGTTGAACTGTTTTGTTTACATTCCTACATGGAAAGATGATGTATATGATTCATGAGACCTCAGTATTAAGGGTAGTTGAAGGGAATATGCATGTATACATATATATATATATATATATATATATATATATGTGTGTGTGTGTGTGTGTGTGTATGTTTATGTATATATGTATATATATGTTTATGTATATATATAAGTGAATGTGTATGTGTGTATATATCTATGTGTATATGTATGTATATGTATGTATGTATATATATGTGTGTTTATGTGTATATATACATATATATATGTAAAAGACAGAGAGCAGACACAGAGTGAGTTGAAGATGAAGGGAAGCTATGTAAAAGAAATAAAATGAAATTAAGGGATGAGAGAGCAACATACTGAGAGAGGGAGATAGGGAGAGATAGAATGGGGTGGGTTATCTCGCCTAAAGGTGGCAAGAGGAAGCAGTTCTGTGGGAGGAGGGGAGAGGGCAGGTGAGGGGGGAATGAGTGAACCTTGCTCTCATCAGATTTGGCCTGAGGGGGAATACCATACATACTCAGTTGGGTATCTTACCCCACAGGAAAGAAGAGGGAGGAAGATAAAAAAAATAAAAGGGGGGGATGATGGAGGGGAGGGCAGATGGGGGTGAAGGTAATCAAAACAAACACTTTGGAAAGGGGACAGGGTCAAGGGAGAAAATTCAATAAAGCGGGATGGGTTAGGAAGGAGCAAAATGTAGTTAGCCTTTCACAACATGAGTATTGTGGAAGGGTTATACATAATGATACATGTGTGGCCTAGGTTGAATTGCTCAACTTCTTAGGGAGGGTGGGTGGGAAGGGAAGAGGGGAGAGAATTTAGAACTCAAAGTTTTAAAATCAGATATTCAAAAACAAAAAAAATTTTTGCATGCAACTAGAAAATAAGATACACAGGCAATGGGGCGCAGAAATTTATCTTGCCCTACAAGAAAGGAAGGGAAAAGGGGATGAGAGGGGAGGGGTGGTGATAGAGGGGAGGGCTGAATGGGGAACAGGGCAACCAGAATATAAGCCATCTTGGAGTGGGGGGGAGGGTAGAAATGGGGAGAAAATTTGTAATTCAAGCTGTTGTGAAAATCAATGCTGAAAACCAAATATGTTAAATAAATAAATTTAAATTAAAAAAAAATTAAAAAAAAAGGCAGAGAGTGTTGAGTCTAGCTCTACCTGGCCTTTTTGAGACCACCTCAGGAGTCTCTGAGCACCTCATTTTAGGATGAAGGGCATCCAAAGCAGGGCAATCAAGATGAGGAAGGATATCAAGTTAATCCCATCTTAGGACCTGCTGTAGGAATGGAAATTTGGCATCTGGAGAAGACTCAGTCGGAAAACAATGCTGTCTTCAAGCATTAGTAAGTGATCATATTGGTTGGTTTTTTGAGCTATTTATTTTTCACTCCCAAATTCTCTCCATGCCTGTACTGAGAAAGCAAGAAATACAGTACTCATTATACATATGAAGTATGTATACCCATTAAACATTTACTTTGTGTATATATGTATACATATATATTTGCTGTTGTTCCATCATTTCAGTTCTGTCTGACTCTTCTTGACCCCACTTGGGGTTTTCTCTTTTTGTTTGTTTGTTTTGGAGGAGGGAAGGCAGGGTAATTGGGGTTGGGTGACTTGCCTAAGGTCATATAGCTGGTGGGTATGTCAGGTATCTGAGGCCAGATTTGGGCTTGAGTCCTCCTGACTCCAGGTCCAGTGCATTCCTCACTGCACCACCTAGTGGCCCCTAAGGGTTTTCTTGGAAAATATACTAGAGTAGTTTACCATTTCCTTTTCCAGCTCATTTTACAAATGAGGAAACTGAGGCAAACAGGGTTGGGTGACTTGCCCAGGGTCACACAACTAGGACATGTCTGAGGCCACATTTGAACTCAGAAGGATGAGTCTTCCTGACTGCAGAACCAGTCGCCCGTTGTGTTATCAAATACTCTGTCTCATTTCTTATTTAGCCTTAATCACTGAATGTGTGTTGCTTCAGTCAAACTAAGACCTGTTAGAGACCTTAGCTTAAAAATGCCAAGGTCCCCCACTGCATCCTGAGCCATCTCCAGTTGTCCTGATCTGTATGTGGCCACTGGACCCAGATGGCTCCAGAGGAAAGAGTCATATTTTATATAGCTCTCCCTCACTTAAATCCAATTCACTTGCATGTCATGGCACCATCTCTTTGACGTCTTGGTCTTCTTCGAGAACAAAGAATAAGCAACGATATCTGACTTTGTGACGTAATATGTGGTCTAGGAGATAGAATGTTAGGCTTGGACTCAGTAGGTTCGAATCTCACTTTGATGCTTTCTCTGTGTAAGCACTACTTTATATAAATTGTAGCATTTGAAAACATCTTAAAAAAAAGAAAACCTCAAGACTGTAATTTCAAGAGTATCATTCAAAATTGAAGAGAATTAGATAAAATACTTGCTTATACATTATTTTAACCACAAAATGATCAGTCTGTTATTATCATGAATTTTTTTAAATAAGAAGATAGCTTGGGGGGTGGAGCAAAACTTGGAGCAAAGGATTTGGATGACATAAATAATCATTGGCTAATGAATGGACCAGGGAGTTTTGGCAAGGATTGAACTGTTTTGTAATTTTTTTCAAGGTACCGAATAAGTTATAAAATTTGCTAACTATATGCTCCTATAAAAATTCAAAGGAATATATGAGAAAGAATATAGCTCAGGGGCAAAAATATTAACATTTTTCATTGATAAGCATGTATCTTCCATTATTCAGACTTCTTGCAACACTCTCCTATCTTATATCAAAAAGACAAGGTTGGGCCATGAAATGAGAGTGAACTAAGTTATTTTAACAGAAATCTAGTGGCTGTGGAATCAAACAAATAACTTTGAGTTTGACCATAGTGTTCTAAACACATTTAGGACCAGGTTTATAAAGAGACTGATGTCAACTAGGTAACTCATTGACAGACCTAGGTTTTTGAAGAAAATAAAAAGGCAAGCAACTGAAAATGAATATGAACCATTCAGCATAATCCTATAAAAAGAGTATTAGAAAAGATTATCCCTGAATGAGCTGATGATGATATAATAAATGTGATAGTTGTTTAATAAATGATGATATTTTAATAAAATGAAAAGGATTGGCTTATAAAAGCAATGTTGGAGTTAAGAAGAAAGTAGAGGGTTTAACTGCTATTGCTTAGGGTAGGTAGAATTATGTAAAAGAAGCATGAAGACAAAGCAAAAATTACTCTTATCAGGCCAGAAATTCAACTTCCTTCCCTCTCCTCCCCTCCTCAATGCTTACAGTTGAGGAAACTGAGGCCCATAGGTTAAGTCAGGGAAGGGGGAACCTGCTGCTTCAAGGCCACATGTGGCCCTCTAGGTCCTCAAGTGCAGCCCTTTGACTGAATCCAAACTTCATAGAACAAATCCTCTTAAAAAAAGGATTTGTTCTGTAAAACCTGGACTCAGTCAAAAGGCCACACCCAAGGACCTAGAAGGCCTCATGTAGCTGCAAGGCCACAGGTTCCCCACTCCTGGGTTAAGTCTTTTGTTTAGGATCATACAGCTAGTAAGTGTCTGAGTCAGGAATCAAAGCCTGAATATCTCCACACCCTGTCCAATATTTTGCTCAGCACATAGCCTCTTGTTTTGCTTCTTTTTCGTTTTCTGTTAAGATAATGAACTTCAGACTGGGAAGTACAGCAAAAAAAATCTACGAAGGATGAAAAACCAAAATAATTGAGAAGATGGTAAGAGAGTACAGAGCTTGCCTTAATGAGTTTAAGTGACTGGGCCAAAATTAATTGAGTTCCAGGGTAGTGAAGAAACTTGTAGATGCTATGTGAATTTCTAGAGGCCAAGGAATTTTTCAGTTTTTGACTTTGTGTCTTCAGTACTTTGCACAGTATCTGGCATAAAGTAGGTGCTAAATGAATGTCTTCTCATTGATTGATAAATGAAACATAGATAGGGAGAAATGTGGGAAGAAAGAGTTTACTGCAGGGTGCATTTTGTCATGATTTTTTTAAGGGAAAAGAGATAACTTCTTCAAGCTATAGGACAGTGATATTGAAATTAAATTCATTTATGAATTACAGGATCCATAATTAAAGTGTTAGCTTGAGCACACTCATAAAGAAAGACAGTGATCACTTTGAAACAGCATGGGTTCATTAAAAATTCATATCAGAATGGTCTCCTTTCCTTCTTTGAAAACTTAGTACATTTATTCTATAAAAGATCCCACTGTGTCAATTATTGACTTTAAAAAAATTGGTAAGATAAAATTTGATCTTGATTCTCCCCAAAGTAGGATAGTGGGCCTGGAGTCCAGAAGATCTGAGTATAAATCTGGCCTCAGACAACAGTTGTGACATTGGGCAAAACATTTAACTGCCGCCCTCCTCATTTTTCTCATCTGTAAAATATGGATAATAATAGCATTTAATATCTATGACCTGTTGAGCACCAAATTAATTATAAAAATATGTTCAAAATGTTCACCTAAAACATTCCCCAGTGATGTGAAGGAATTTCTGAACAGAATCATAGTAGGTGCGTAACAAAGGCTTTTTTTTCATTCATTCATCAGTGTGGTGGACCAATGGAAATCGGCAACTCATTTGTAACCTATTGTCAAAATTACAGGTTGTCCAATAGTCAATGGAAAGATTTAAGATAGATTTCATCCTACAATCTGCACAGGCAATGGTGGAGAATAAGTATATGATAGTAGAAACAGGGAGTCCAGTTATGTGGAAAGAGTGATGGGAAGACCAGGAACTAAATCAATAAACGAATAAATTAGGAAGACCTCTAGTATCTTGTATAGATTCATTATGAATAATTTGTAGAAAATTGTGAACAAAACAAGACAGGTCTGATAAGTAGTTTGTCTTGGTAAGTAGAAAGCAAGCCTCAGCATCAGGAAAACCTGATTTCAAGTCCCACTTTGGACCTATATGGATTGTATGAGTCTTAGGAAGTCATTTACTCTCTCAGGGTTCAGGCAATTTTCTAAGATAACAGCTATTAACATACTTTGGAAGAAAGAATCTCCTTAACAGGAACCTTCTACAATGGTAAAAGCACAGCTTTAGACAAATAGCATCCACTCCCACAGAAGGGAGGGATGAAGAAGGAAGGAAAGAAAGCTAAGAAATAAAGAAGGAAGAAAAGAAGGAGGGAAGGAAAGGAGGAGGAAAAAGAAGTAAGGAAGGTAGGAGAAAAAAAGGTACATCTCATACAGGAAGAGAAGGTATACATAAATGACAGTTTCATTATACTTTGTTCTGATCAAACCAAACTTGCACCACTTATAGGTATCATAGTTTAGGAAAGACAATGAGAAGCTAGAGTTCAAGCAGAAGAGAGTGGTCAAAATGGTGAAGGGACCCAAAGTCATAATATAGAAAAATATTTTAAAGA